>NW_018164644.1:703905-754615 GCF_001263595.1 Phalaenopsis equestris | reverse complement strand
CTTGAGGCATGACACGGATCTCGAGAAAATCTTTTGAGCAAGGAAAGTTTAAACTTTGATTAAAAGTCATCCAAAGCTCAAATTACAATAAACTTATAGTCAAATTGACCGGCTCGATGAGACGGACCTATTGATACCAAAATGGGTACAATATGTTTAAATCCCTTTACTTTTGAAAGCTTTTTGGGCATATTTGGAAGATCAAACGAATGTCAAATCTAGTGTGCTCTTAGTCGAATCGAGCGTCTCGACTAGAAGAATCCAATGAGCCCAAGATCGCTCAATTCCGACACAAGATCGCTCGATTCTGACATTATTAAGTCACTCAAAAGTTTATAAATACTATATAATCAAAGAAAACTCTCCTGACTATCAGATCAAAGTGGTTCATATTCTTGCATTAATTGCACTCGAAACTCTATACTAGAGCGCCACCCCTTTCATAAAAAATAAAAGAGAACTTGAAGCCTGAGAGAGCTCGTGGCTTGAGGAAGACTTTGACGCTTTGAGAAGAAGCTAAAGTCCGTCAATATCACTCCGACTTCCATCGAACATCACCTGTCGGCTACCGCTGATCATTATCGGTCATCTTCTGTTCCTTGCAACAAGTTCATCTGTTCAACGACGTTGTAATTCGAGTGACCATGTAATCCCTTCTTGTCTGTGGGACGAGGGACTGTACGTGCAATATTTAGTTTATAGTGGATTCCTTCAACTAAGCCGGACCCCGTGATTTTTTCTTTTACGAATTTTTCACGTAGAAACTTCTAGTATTATTGCTGGTTGTTTTTCTCTTCTGAGTATGTTTTGAGTTTTCGGGCAATACTAAGACGATAACCCATTACTCTACCGTCGTGAATCTTCTATCACACATCTGTTAAAAATGTAAAATGGACCTTTAAGTTTTAAATATGTAAATATGTGAGAATTAATTGGTATTTACGAAAATGTTTCTATAATAAACTCATTTTCTCTACAAAAAGATGAGAATTTTTTTTTTGGGCGAAACAACAATAAGAGATATTAAAGATTGAAATATAAATCTCAAAATTGATTAAGCATGTTATTGAGCCCCAATATAAATATGGCCAGAACTACACAAATCTAAATTTTGTAAATATTGATATAATTAAGCCGTCCTATGATCCTATCGTTACGGGCTCAGATCACTACGAATATTAGGATTTCATCTTTTCTTTTTTCTTCTTCTTCCACTTGCTTTCTGCCAAACTTAATTTCAAGTAAAGGTTCTACAAAGTATAAATACGTTCCACGCCATGTACGTGGCAATATTATATGCATGGCTTCTATCGTTTAACAGATCTGGCTGACGATATATAGAGATCTCCGGACCCATTAAAAAAATATTTTAAAAAAATTAATGCCTCATCTATGAATACAAGCTTAGCATCTATACATGCAGTGTACAATACAATACATATACATATTTAATTCATACAATAAAATAAATACATTATTTAACAGTTAATACTGCATTTAAATTATTAAAATTTAGTAGAAAATCTTACAGAATCTGTCCCGTGTCTGATGCCATGGAAACAATTCCATTATTTAATTCCTCAAAAATCGTGCGTCGCAATTCGCAAGCAGAATAGATCATACTCCATTTGGCAAACATAACACTTGGCGTCATCGAGCTTTCCGTTGGGGGTCCATCTCCCATACGTATACGTCGTCCTGTTGACTATTGCATTAATTATTGTAATTAATACAAATCCCAAATTAGTACTTCATCTTATTTATATTATAATCATACATATATATATAGTTAAATGCAAAATTAATTAAACCTGCTTGCATGATGCATACATTATTTTAGCTTTGAATTCTAATATATAAATATGTTGGGACACCCTGCCAGAACTCTTTTTCATCTATTTATGAAATCCTCACTTACATATCAAAATTCATGATAAAACCCCCAATCAAATTATTCATTTCAATTAAATTCTCAATGAATTGATGGAGCACAAATTCTTCCAGTTCGATAGTCCAGAATATCATATGAATATTTGATTCGTAAATAACAATATTCACATATTTTATATTACTACCTACTTACGTAATATTTGTTTTTTTCCTTAATGCATGGAATTAGTTTGTTGACGATCGAAGCGCTCGGACATCATTTTGGATTTTCCTTATCCGTTGCTTCATTTGTAATTTTTTTGAAATTTAAAACTTGCAAGGATTAAATAATTATTCTACTGATGACCTTCAGTGGCGTGTCGAGTTTTTCTTAGGAGCTTAATTAACAGATTAGCACTAATTAATGGGACATGGTTTCAGGAGAAAGTGTACTTAAACGGATCAGATTAAAGTGGATTATATATATCAAATCCTTAACGTTTATCTGTCTGCTTACCTAAATTACTTTTTTGGAGGCCAGTTAGAATATGAATTTCACCTACAAGCTTCTTGGCGTCATTCTACTGGCTTTGCAATCAACACTTCATCCTTAAGGTATTTTAAATGAAAGGAAATTTTTTCATGATCTGCATATTAATTGGAATCTATGATATTATGAGATTTTCCATAATTGAGCTTTGTGTGTTATAATTAAACCAAAAATAAGTCTGTAATCTCATGATCAGGTGATGTACACAGATTAAGATACTAAACTTTAAAGTCATGCGCCGATTATTATTATATGTTTTTTATTTATGATTGATTATTTAGAAATTTACATACATGCTACACAATTCCTATGTAATGACACATCTAATATCTGAAGTTGATATTTGTACTTATAATATATTGTTGTCATAAATATATGTATGAAAAGATGATTTTGTCTTTTAGAAAGATGGTAATTGTGATATTTTTTTTATGTAATCCTAAAAATTTGAGAGGTATGCATGTAAATATGAATGTTTAGGCGTGTGATTTGCATGTAAATACGCGTTTTCCTTATTTTTTTTGAAGTTATTTTAACACAACACGAGTAGAATGTAAAAATTAAGCTAATGTTATATTATAAAGTAATAATTCAATATGATCAAATTTGTCTGCTTCAACAACTGGTGGCCAACCGAAGTCCAATGCGCTTATGGAAAATATAAAGTGGGCTGTGTCTCTATGTGCTGTGTCTGCATCGCAATTTACGATTGAATTTCTAACTGCTTCCCTTAGAATTTATCCAGTCCAAGACGTCAGCATGGAAAAATTAAAAGTTGCTGCCAAATTTAAAAAAAAGAAAAAGAAAAACAGTAATAATAACTGCATTCATACGTAGCTGCTTTCATTTGTTTGTATCAAATTAGGACGTACAGACGCAAATCATGCAAACCCTTCCTTCCGAATCCCTGATAACTCTTACAAAAATTCAAGACAAAAATTCAAGAGGCCAGACTTTTCTGAAGCTGTAATTTGCATGTTAATCTATATCAGCAAATTGATTGATTTTAAAATGAGTAATATAGGAAACTAATTGATTTTTCTTTTACTGCACTCATCTAAAAATATATTAAAATATTTAAATATTACTTTTGATCAAGATATTCTGTTTCCCTTCTTTTTTTCTCCCTTCTAGAAGCAAACATCATTGACGGTTGATGATGGGGCTAGCACAATAAAGCAACACATTATTGACATACTAGTAAGAATTAAGGGAAAAAAAAAAAAAACTGGTTCCTAAATGGACAGCCAGAAGTTTATTTACTTTGAATAGTAATTACGTACGCTTGTTTTTATTAGAGAATAGCTCATTCAATTTTGGGCACTAAGGCCCTCATGTGCATAGAACAAGGCTATAACATCCACATGAAGAATAAATTAAATGGTAATTATATTTGATCGAGCAATCAAGGCATTCTGTCGTTCTTCTCAATTTTGTTGTCAGGCAGTGTGCTATGATAAATTTAACGTAGAATATCAAATTGCTAATGTATATATGATATATACATTTGTTTGGCTTCAGGATTGCCTGATCACTGCAATCTATCTATCAAAACTTAATTAATTTTTCCAAATAATGTATATAAACATAAATACATATATAATTATAATAATAATACATGCGAAGCAGATTCAACAACGAATTACATATATAAAAATAAGAGTAGAGTAGTAACTTCAGGGCAATCCATAAATATATATATATATATATAGGGGTCGGCAGATTCTACAACAGAGTTATTTTGTTGAATAAATTAATTCAGCTTGCTTAATACTCATGCGTTTTTGCTAGCTGGGTTTATAGCTCCTCAAGGTATGACAATTTTTATGGAGGAAAACAAATTAAGTCAGCTTATCACAATCATATTAAGAGATGATATATATATATAAACCACAGCACACGTATTTTTTTGCTTTAGTAACGTCGGCTTTTGAACTTTCATTCTTCAGAATTGCAAGCTACCAACATGCATATATATATATTCGCTATCAAGAAGAGAGGAACACTGAACATGTTTGATGATCCGGAGATACAAGGAAGAGTGTATAAATATATATATTAATTTGCCATCAAGAAGAGAGGAAACACTGAACATGTTTGATGATCCGGAGAGACGAGATAAGGAAGAGTGTGGGAGTGAAATTGCAGGTCTAACACCACATGCCTTAGGGCTCAATCATTTGGCGTTGCTTCTACCTTCAGAAAGTTCAATTTATTCTAAAAAACTGAGGATTTTGCTTTCAGCGCTCGCTTTAAAAAAGATATTAAACTCACCATTTTAGAGGCTGTTTCCAGGAGACTTGTGGAATCAAAGGCATACTTTGCAGCATCATAAATGTTGGTTACGCGTCATTTTAAGTAATACTTAAGATCCTGGACAAAGTAATGTCAAATATTCAAGCTTCTTAAGCTTGTGTTTTGGGATATCTAACAATTGTATCATAGCTTTCACTTGATTAAATAAATGTTCAAAGATTCTATCAAGCTAATTATATCTAATCGCATGTGCATCTTTATCCTCGATTCATATCAGGACATTGTTTTTCTTTACACGATTCGAAATCTTTTTGCATTGTTAATGTACAAATATGCCTCTTTTTTTGGTCCACATAATTAGGAGTGTATTGCAAAAATAAAAAGAATGCATGTTTTGAAAATTCTGGCTTATGGTTGGAAGAAAAATATTTGCAACTCAACGCATTTGAACATCACCATCTTATTCACAATTTCGGTGTATTGCCATTTATTAGATTTGGGTATATTAATTACAAAAATATTACTTGAATAAAGTGTTAATTATCACAGCCCCCCCCCCCCCTCTTCTACCCCCCTACCAGTCATTGTCAACCGCCGACCGATTGCCACTTGCCGGCTCTACCCGACTTAGGCCACCCGTCATTTGCTGAACGCAATCTACTAGCCAGCTCCCCTGCCATCATAAACTGTTGTAACACAGATTACTTGTACCATCATCAAACTCATTTTATATTAATTTCAATTCTCTTCAAATCAAACATAAAAGCGTGAAATCTTTAATTTATTTTACTTTACATAATTTTAAATCACTCTTAAAATATTTCAAATGTAATATATTTCAATCACAACACCTTGATAAAAAGGCAAGATTATAATTTTTTTTTTTAATTTTTTCCGGGCATTTTCACACCTATTTTCTCTTCTTAAGATATGATTACTTTCCTCTTATACTCAAGACTATGGTTTTCCAACATACTAATATTTCTCCCCATGATCTCATGTACAAAAGTCCATGGTTCCTATTTTGATCTGATTTTTTCTTTTAGTTAAAATACAGTACTATGACGTCAATAATATTTCCTTTGATTTTTAGTCATGATTTGACATTTATTCCAATTATTGAAGATCAATATGAAAATAATTTTGCATGATTTGACATGAGCTCTATTTTTTCAAGCACCAATGAGGCTTCAAGGAGAATAGAGAAGAAAAAAGCATTCCTATGTACCACAAGCTGAAGAGTTTCGTAAAGAGCAACATATTCTTTCAACCAAATTGTAATTGGGATAGATTTTCAAGCAATATCGTTAAGTTGTGCCGCATCTTTTGGAGTTCCCACCTTCTCCTTATTTCTTTCCTATTAAGAAATATTATCTTCGAAACTAGCCTTCTATCTTCTTTAATTTTTTTTTAAAACCACAGTTTATTTATTTTGTTGAAATTTATGTTCTAGTTTTGGTTGAAAAAAGAAATATTTAAGCAGACTGAATCAGCCCAAAACCCATTTTTTTATTACAATTTATTAACATAAACATATATATATAACTGATCAGCATCGAATAATCAAACTAAAACTCCAAATATATATATATATATATATATATATTAAAAGAAATATATTAATAAAGTTAATATCTGTCACACTTTAATATTTAGATAGTAAATGTACATTTCAACCTCTTGATTAAAATCACTTAATAACTTCTATAGAAGTTTAAAAAGAAAGCTTATTTTCACAACTTCAGCTGAATATTAGGATCAAATTAAGCTATCAATCAGTGACAAAATACACAAGAAAAGTCCATCAATTAATTTCTTTTCCCTTCCAAACAAAAATGCAACAATAGAAAGCAATAGAAAGCTTTAAGGAAATGTCAAGGAAAGCAAACCAGTATGATTATAATGTTTTGGCAAAATTTAATCAGGCAGAAAGATAGATGAGAATGTGCATTAATTGGGCATTACAATCTGTAAGTCTCACTTATTACCAACAATAACCAATGCAATTTAACCCAATATCATGTAATTCTTCTATAATGTTAGGGCATAAAAAGAGAATAAGAGTAGGCTGAAAATATTTTTTTTTTAGATAGGCTGAGCACTCTAACCCAATATCATGTAATTCTTCATTTTATTTCCAACCATTGCGCTGCATATTCAAGCACGAGCTGAAAACGTTGTTTGCTCTCTATAAGCATTTTCATGCATAGACGACTAGGTTTAGAAAAAAAAAAAAAAAAGGAAGATTTGCATGCATATTACTCAATTCTTATGTATTTACATATCTAAGACCTAAACTTCAATTTTTTACATATATGCTACCTTAAAAATGCATGAAAAGGTGTATTTCACAGTTTAAAAATTAATAGAGAAGTAATTTTTATGAGATATGAAAGATTTAAGTGGTACAAGTGTAACAAAATAAAATTTAGGTGCTAGATTTGTAAGAAAATAAGAATTTGGTGGTATGTATGTAAATGCCCCTAAGAAAATGCTGCAGCTTCCTAAACCAAACAATTGGAACAATTCAAGGTGTTAGTTCAGTAAAGTTACTCTTTATATATTAATAATGTCCCACGCAATTTATAATGGCTTCATTAGCCTTCTGGGATTCTGCCCTTCTGCTGCTACTTTTTCCTGCAAAATTTTGATGTTAGTTGGTTACATCTCCCATTGCATACCATGGCAAAATCTGATTAATTATTGAGCCTAAACTCAGTGTCAAAACAATAAAGCTAGTATCAGACCAAGTGTATAAGAACATCCAACAATTTAGCAAGCATTCTATTCACAATGTGACCACATCAACCACCTTGCATCAATAAGAGAACTTTAATTTCTCTAGTTTGTTAAAATTTAAGATGAACATATTTGCCCATGGTAAACAGAATCAAGTTTATGAAACGGGAAAAAAAATCAAAGTTCAATTACAGAAGATTGGGGTAAACACAAAGGTCTCTGTCCACACTTCTTTTGATTGTTATTAAAGCTGTGCAGAACTGTCGAAAAAAGATTAAAAAAAAAATTCCCCACAGAATCCTAATGAAAATTTACATAATGATTGGCTTTCAGCTATTGGATTTGCATTGGGTTGAATTAAAATCCAAGGAACCCATGGCAAATCTAAATGAGCTCCAAGACCTATGGATTTCAAATTGGATGAATGCAATGCATGGGTTTTGGTGCTCCTTTGAATTTGAATTCATCCCAACACAAATCCAAAGAATGAAATCCCATCCTAACCAAAATTTCCCTCATGGGTTTTGGTGTTCCTATGGATTTGCATTTATCTCAACGCTAATCCATGAGCCAAAAACACATCCTAATCTAAATTTCCTTCAAATGTCATAAAGGGAATATTTTTCACAATGACACCCCCGCTTCTCCACCAATGCTAATTTCACTTCCTGTTAAGACTACGCTCTAATCCACTCTACTGCATTTCCATGTCATCACTCCCCACCGATAATGGAACAATGGTTGAGGGTATTTAGAGTATGGGAGCTTCAAATATAAATTCACTTGCAGCTATGTAAAGTGTTACAGAGCGGGGACCAAAAGGGAACTAAAGATGGGCATGACCAACAAATGGTAATCCACATTCTCAACCGAAATACTTAAGCCTGTTGATGAGGGACCAATCACTTGGTACTTCAAAATTTTTTAATTTCAAATTAATCACAATAGTCTCACAAGCCTTCACAATCCCCTCTCACATGAGAGCTCTCCACATTGGTCATCACTACCTTTTTTAAAAAACCTAGCATCAAAAACAGAGAGCCTACTCACCACATAATGACAATGTGTGAATCAGTCGATCTTAAAGTTTGCTCAACCATATTAGAAAGCGGAAAAAACTCATTAAAGCCACAAACCATATATGCTACTCATTCCAAACTAAACCGTCCACCCTAATGATAGTAGTAAGGGAGCTAGATCAAAGAGGGTTCACAATTAAACAAAATACACAAGTGGTTAAGTCATTTTCAACCCAAAAGTTTAATCTAATGAGTGAGGTTTAACATCGTTAACAGACATACAATTTTGGAAATAGACAAGTAGTAGTCACTCATCGGATAGTTCATCTCATCAAAATTTTTATTTGATTTTAAACTATTAGAATTATTAGCCGAATTAATGTTGAATTTATTATTAGGTTTTATTTGCTTTATTTATTTTCTCCATTTCCATGTTTATGAATTTCTGAATTTTGGTCTTTTCCTTTTATGCAGGTCATGTAATGTGTATTTATACACCTCTTTCCCATCAATGAATTTTGTTGCTTTATTCTTAAAAGTTTACATGGTATTAAAGTCATGGTTCTAGCCCTAGCAGCTGCTGGACTTTTTCTAGCCGGTCGGATCTCCTTCCAGCGGGCCTGATCAGTTTCCTGTTGGTCTTCATGTAGTTCTTCCCAGCCAGGTTCCCACTACTGCTCTTCCTGCGTATCTTTTCTTTCCGGCTTTTCTTCCCATGGGTCTCCCCAGTCGGGTTTTGTCCGCTCATTCCTACTGTGTGTCTTCCCAGCCGACATTTCTGCCTGTTGGTATTCCCGTGGTTTCTTCCCAACCAGTTTCCAGCAACGCCAACTGTTACTCCCAAGGTTTCTTCCCAACCGGCTTCCAGCAATTGATCCCTCCAGCCAGGACCAAGTACATTGCAACCATATATTTCCGACAAGTGCTTCTAACCGACCTAATCTCTCTCTTGCAACAAAAAACCTCCTATATCTCGGCAACCCAACTTCACTTTTGGCTTAGTAAGAATCATGGAGGACTCAACCACTGAGCCTCTTTCTGACGGTGTACTTAAGTCCATCGGAGGATCGACACCAACCTCAATCCCTCCACAGACCGGAGGACCATAAAAACACATTAAATTCTTAATCACCACCTATAAATTTATGGCTCTAACTTTCCCCAAGCCGTGGACGCGGAAAATTCAACTATCTTACCGGTATGATTCATGAACCTCCGAAGAATGATCCAGCATGGGAAGTGGAGAATTTCGTGGTCATGTCATGACTGATCAATTCAATGGAGACTGTGATTGAACGTTCGCTTATATTTTTACCTTTTGCCAGTGTCTTGTAGACTGCAGTTTGAGATACCTACTCAGATGTAAGGAACTCCAGCCAACTTTATGATGTGTCCAATAAGAATTTTAAGGCAAAACAAGGATCGAGAACTGTGAACCAATACTACAATGATTTGGTGGTCTTATGGATAGAATGTGATATCTACTATGATTACACGTGAGAATCTTCGACAGATCTTTCTCACTTTAAAAAAATTATAGAAAAATATCGTATGTTCTAATTTCTAGCAGATTTTAAAAAAACCTTGATGAAGTTCAAGGCCGCCTCCTTGACCGAGGTCCCCTTCCTTCAGCTCGCGTTGCTTTTATAGAAATTCGACGCGAAGAGAGACGAAAAATTGTCATACTCGGCACTTCCACTTTAGTCAAATCATTTGCCTTGGCCACTAATAATATTCAACACTCATCAAACGCTCCTTAAGCCACTTGGTCCACTTGTGATTCCAGTCATAACCCCAACCATACTCGAGAAAAGTGTTGGAAACTCCATTGAAAATCGACATACAAACATTCATCCAAATCCTCCTTTGCCAAGAGTCTCACTACTACAGCATTTGAATCTACTACGGTACAACAAGCTCCCATCAGAACACTTTGGGTTCACTTGACTCTCGTAAGAGTCAGATGGATCAATTAATCAAGTTGTTTGGATCCAATCAATTCACTTCTGGTCCGTCAACCTCCCACGTCCGTCAAGATATCATCCCTATGTCACTCGCTTCTTTTTCAAGTCCATGGATCATTGAGTCAGGTGTCACATACTACATGACTGGATGCTCTCAAGCTTTATCAACATATTATCTATGCTCTGGGAAAGATACAGTTAAAATTATTGATGACTCTTGTAACTCTATTGTTGGTAAAGGGCAAGTTGTGCTAACAATCAGTCTAACTCTAGAATCTATGTAACATGTCCCTTTGTTGAAGTGTAACTTGTTATCCGTTAGTAACCTGATACATAACATAGATTGCATTGCTAAATTTTCTCTTGATGTTTGTGTTTTTCAGGATCGTAATTCAGGGAGAATGATTGAAACTGCTAAAAGAGTAACGAGCTCTACTTTTTCCCAAGAGAGAACGAAGAACGAGGACACTTCTTCCAGCAGTTGCAGGCTTTTTCAATCTACTGAATGTCCTATTATGTTTTTTCATTATCGTGCGGGTCATCCTAGTTTTCAGTATTTAAAACAATTGCATCTGTCTATGCCTACTAATAAAAATCTTGCTAACTTCAAATGTGAGACTTGTTAATTAGCTAAACATCATCGTGTTCTTTATCTATCCCATCCTTACACACCTTCCGCTCCCTTTTCTCTTATTCACAGTGACTTGTGCGGACCCTCTCGCACTCCCAGTTACACTAATAAATGGTGGTTTCTTACCTTAATTGATGACCACACTTGAATGATGCGGGTCTATATCTTAAAAGATAAATTTGAAGTTGTCGCCACTTTAAAAAACTTCCACTCTTTCATTTTGACCCAATTCAATTACTTTGAACCGACAATGGCTGTGAATATTTTAACTCTATTTTAGTTGAGTTCTTGGTAAGTAAGATCATTCTCCATCATAGCTCATGTACGAACACTTAACAATTGAAGTAGCCGAAAGAAAAAAAATGACACCTCGAAGTAGCTCGCTCCATTATGTTTTAATCTAATATCCTCAAAAAGTTTTGAATGATGTTGTGCTTACTGTCACATATCTCATCAATTGGATTCCCACAAAAAATCATAACTTCAAAACTCTATTAGCCGTCTTGATGTTATGTTTCCCAATAAATTGGTTCTTCACCAGTCTTGAACCAAAAATTTTTTGGCTGCACTATTTTTGTTTAAAGCATTGCCCTTAATTGAAGTAAGCTTGATCCCAAGTATATAAATGTACCTTCCTCAAATATTCTGCCACTCAGAAAAGGTAAGTGTTGATGTCTCTTTTGAAAGTGTTCCCTACTTCAATATTATCCCTTCAAGTGAGGCGAAGCTTGATTTCCTGGACACAATTCTGTATCTGACCCCTGTGGATGTCTCCAACCACTACACCCGATGAGCTCTCATTCCTTCTGGATCCACCACCTACCAAATGACCGGAACCTCCTCCCATTTTCCATGTCTATACTCGGCGCACTCATGTTCCCACTCTGGATCCCGCTACCTCTTTACAGAATTTGGAATCCACTACGAGTGACATCCCCAGAACTGACACCACTCCAAATGAGGTGAGTTCTCTTAATGAGGTATGTAATCAGGTAAGCTCTCTTCATTCTACGGAAAAATATATTTCTTTCCACAGTGTGTCGCTGACCTATAAAGCATTTACCACTGCCCTGACGAATCATCACCTCTCATCCATTATTGAAACAACATTTGCTGATCCTTCTTGGAAAGCTGCAGTAATGGATAAAATGTATGTCTTTCAGCAAAATCAGGTATGGGACGTTGTGGATCTTCCTCTAGATAAGAAAACAATTAGGTGTCGCTCGATTCTTAGCATCAAGTTTAACTCTGATGGATCCTTTAAATGCAACAATACAAGGTTATTTGCCAAAGACTACTCATAAACATACTGAGTTGATTATGAGAAGACATTTGCTCTGGTTGCTAAATTAAATACCATTCGGGTCTTAGTTTCGCTTGATGTTAATTTGGATTGACAAATGCTCCAACTGGATGTCAAAAATGCTTTTCTAAATGAGGATCTCACAGGGATGTGTACTTGTGCCTCCCTCTAGGTTTTGACTGTACTGTGTCCTGGGGACAAACGTGCCAACTATGAAGTCCCTTTACAGACTGAAACAAACTCCAAAAGTCTGGTTCGACAAGTTCCAAAAGTGGTAATGGGTAATGGTTTTTCTCAAGGCCCAATCAGACCATACTTTATTCTTTCAACATTCCTTTAGTGAAAAAGTTACAATCTTTACCGTCTATGTGAGATGATATTGTGTTCACAAATGATAATTTACAAGCATTGGAGTCTCTAAAAGGTATTCTGCTATTTCATTTGAAATGAAAGACTTAGGATCACTCCGATACTTCTTAAGCATGGAAGTTGCACGGTCATCTCGAGGCATTTGCTTGTCTCGGCGCAAATATTTGCTTGATCTATCGACAGAGAATAACCTAACTCTTATGCAAACTGGTGGCAGTTCCAATAGATCTCAATGAAAAATTAGTTGATGATCCCAATGTGGTTCCAATGAATAAGGCTCACTACCAACGTCTTGTGAGGAAACTCCTTAACCTCGCCCATACTTGCCCTGATATTTGCTACGTTGTAGGTATTGTGAGTCAATTCATGCATGATCCCTATGAACACTATCCATCAAGCTCAGTTTTGTTTTTTTTTTTTTTCACGTCAAACCTCTCATTCTATTGTTGTTTATATAGATACAAATTAGGTGTCCATCCATGATGGGCGTTATTCGTGTGAAGAAATCTTGTCACAAAAAAAACAGTCTGTTGTGGCCCGAAACAATGCTAAAGCCGAATTTCGCTTCATGTCCTTGGGCATCTGTGAAGCCCTTTGGTTACGCATCGTGCTTCGCGAATGATGTCAGTCTGTCTCTACCCCTCTCCAGCTATTTCGTGATAATAAAGCCGCTATCAGTATCACACATAATTCGCTCTAGTAAGATCACACCAAACATGTAGAGATTGACCACTAATTCAATAAAGAAATGTTTGATTCATGAGAGATTTGTATTCCATTTGTTTCATCCGGTGGTCAATTAGCAGATATCCTCGCCAAAAATCACCCTCGATCGTTGTTCGACGACTTCAAATCTAAGTTGAACATGATGAACATTTATGCTTCAACTTGAGGGGGAGTACTATAATTATTAACCAAATTAATGTTGGATTTACTATTAGGCTTTATTTTCTTTTGTCATCGTCCTCCATCTCCATATTTATGCATTTCTGAATTTAAGTCTTTTTCATTTATGTGGGTCTTATAATGTGTATTTATACACCTTTCTCTATCAACGAGTTATGCTGCTTTTATCTCAAAAGTTCACATAAACTTACTCAAATTGAAGATTAGATGATTTAGAATTTAATTTTAAAACTTTTTTGTATCAAGTTTGTGTTTGATTAGATAGATTTGTTGGTTATGTATCAAACCTAAGGGGTTGCTGGTATCAAATTTAAGGGCAATTTAAGAGGGATTTATCTAAAATCCTCCCAAAAGGTCATTTTGGACAACATAAATATTCTGATTTACCAAATCTAGATTTTGCCAATTTTGGGCGTGAATCTGAAATTCAGTAAATCTCGCTATTTAGCGGATTCAGTAAATCCAGGAATCCCCCTGTGAGAAGGAGGAAGGAGGAAAGGAGGAAACCAAAGAGCAGCAGGGGCTAGGGGAAGGAAGAGAAGAACTAGAGTTACCTTCCTCAAAAGTTTCGGGTAAGATTTGCAGTGATCTTTGTACACCTTGTTCCCTTCATTGCCTTCCTAGCTAGCTCTAACTGTGACAATACAGGCGAAATGGGACAGAGGGGTTGACTGAGAGTTTCAGGCAAGAGCATGAAAGGGGAACATATTTTTAGGCATTTATTAAATTTAATTAATTTAGTTTATTAAAATTAATTATTAATTAATACATAATCTATAATAATAATTATTTCATAATAATATAAATCAAACTATATATTAAAAGTCAATTGATTTGATGAAATTCTAAATAATTATTAATTTGTATAACAAATAACTAATTAATTATTAATTGATAAATGTTAAACTATTACTTAATAAATAACCAGTTTACTAAAATTCTTCTTAATGATCCATTAGTTTAGTAAATAATTAATTATTGATTAATATAATTTGAAATAAAAATTTAATTTAATTTAATTAGACTTAATAATTATATCATTAATATTTCAGCAAATATATTTAAATCCTAAAATTAAGTAACATTAATATAATTAATAATTTAGCCTAACGAGTAATTATCTAAATAATTTACTTAATAAACTAATTAATCAAATTCATGAGTGAAATAGTGATTAATTATTAAACATTAAAAAATTGATTAATATTTTAATACTTTAACAGAATAAAAATTATTTAATTTTTAACATAATAATGAAATAATGAATATTTAGTTTTATTTATATATTCTAACAGACATAACAGACTTTTAAATTCTGACAAATGTGATCAAACAACTTAACAAGATTTAAATAGATTTATTAAATTCAATTCCAAACTGTTTGTGGTATTTAACCATTTTAGGATTTACTAAATCCTGATTTGCAGGATTTAATAAATCCACTTTACTAAATCCAAATAAACGTTAAGCTAAATGTTTAAGGCAAAATATTCCAACTGCAAAGCATCGACAGTAGGTGAAGTTCACCATACCTTGGGACTCTGTCAGCAATCCTCTCCTCTTGATAAGAAAACAAATAATGTAGTAGCATCTTGTGAACGACCCCGCTCATCTTCTTGGCATCATATCTAAAGTGGACAGAGTATGTATCTACTATAAAAGGCTATGTAGCTTACCTGGAAAATATTAAAATCTTAAACAAAGGATATAGAAATAGGCAGACAAAATCAATCAGAAACATCATGGCAGAACTAGCGAAATCCAACAATCTCAAAAGAGATTCATGAAGATTGTTGTTACTGAATGCTTATTTGGAGAAAAAAAAATTAAGGAGCTTATTATTTCACAGCTCTTTAAAGTCCAGTGTTCTCCGGATTTTGGTACAATCTGTTTGTTTGTTGATTTACTGTTTTTAATGTTTACAATAAAGATGGCGCGGCTGTGAAAAATAAGTTTCAATACTCTATACTGCAAATAAATGCCAAGATAAAACATAGGAACAATAAAATAAGAACTGCGCGCAAGTGATTGATAGGCATGAAAATGTTACATTATTTAAGTTAATTGAAGAGTAGTACAATAGCCGGATTGGAGAAAGTTCTTGTCATGCTTTTAAATATTGAACCTTTCTGGCTCTATACGATATGATTCCAACGTATTCAGCTCATGACGACTGCGTCGCTATATCGACTTCAATGTGTGACTAAGCATAGCAGAGCAACCATCATTTGGCGTTTTGGCGGAGAACCACCAGCATCACATAGCAGCTTGGTCTTCAAGGCTAGGAGTTGTTCATAGAGGGTGACAAAGTTGAGTGCAAAGACAGCATCATCCTGATAGATTCTCCTGTATCTCTCATCAAGTGCTGCTGGACGAGTAACTCTTGCAACACATTATTGTATAGGCTTGGTGTTGGCCGCTTGAAAGATTTCAAAATCTCTAATTTGGTCGCAGCTACAGTAGGGAATATCTGTGAGAAGGAAAAAAAAAAGCACATAGCCGGTTCATATCCACAATCTAACAAGATAAACATAGAAGTAGATTTGAAACCTTGTTTAAAAACATGCAATATGATATGTGCATTGAATCCCGATGTAAATTTACTAGCTAAAAATTAAAATAAGGATGACATTGTCCCAGTGTGAGGCAAACACCTCACCCAAGTTGAGGCACACCTCGTCTCAAAAAAATCCCGATGCAAAATTTACTTGCTAAAACTTACAATAAGGATTACATTGTCCCAGTGTGAGGCAAACACCTCATCCAAGTTGAGGCACACCTTGTCTCAAAAAATGCCTAAATTTTTTAGATCTTCTGTAATTTTTTATTTAAAAAACAAATCTAAAATTATATACCTTACATATTAACCCTCACACCTCAAAGACTAAATAACAAAAATAAAAGAAAAAGAACCAAGAAAATTTATGTAGTTGAAGTTTTAACCATCAACATAGCTATTTTTTTAATAATTATTTTTATTGATGATTATTAATTAAAAAATAAAAGATAAATGAGATAAAAAAAAAATGAAGAATAAGAGAATATAGATACACATGAATAAGATATGAAATAAATAATCCATGATGTAAACGATTTTAATGAAAATCTGTTAGGCAATGAGATTAATAGGGAGTTCTAAATTTAAAATGAGTGCAAGAAAATTTGGCAAAATTCTCGAGAGCACCGCAACGCCATATTCCAAGTTGTAGATGAGCTAGTAGAAAGCCAATCTTCAATTCATTTGAAAGTTAACTCATCAAACCAATTTTTAATTTTCGTCGAAGTCAAGGAAAAATAGAATGAATTTGCTCTATACTTAAAGATTGCACATAGGACTTTTAGGGAGAGTTGTGAACCTTTATATACCTCATCCATGGAAGAACGGATGAAGACATTAATTGAGGAGGCACCTAGGTAAGATTTAAAAATCCTACGCAAACATTTGAAGTCTGCTTTTTTAAGAGAAAAATAAACAATTCTTATAATTATTTTTGCTAAATTAGATGAAATTCAAGGAAAAAATTGATGCTAGTATTGAGGACTTAAATAAAAACTTTTGGTTGAACTATAACAAATATTCATAGAATAAACCATTCCTTGTGCATGCATAGAATACTTATGAAAGAGAATCATCAACCAAAACTAGACTCTCAAAAAAAGCTTAATCCGATTATGAAAGAGATGGTGAAGAAAGATATTTTGAAATGATTAGATGTGGGTATTATATATCATATACAACTACAACAACAACAACAAAAACAAAGCCGTAATCCCACTACGTGGGGTCGGCTACATGAATCCTTTTTCTCCATTGCGTCCTATTTAGTGTCATATTTTCATTTAGTTCTAGTAAATTAAGATCATTTTTAATACAATAAGCCCAAGTCTTCCTAGGTCTACCTCTGCCTTTCTTAACACAAGTCTAATCTAAAACATTTACTCTCCTAACCGGATCATTAGATGGTCGATGTTTAATGTGACCAAACCATCTAATATGACTTTCTCTAATTTTGTCCGTCACAGGAGCTACACCAACCCTATCACGAATATATTCATTCCGCATTTTGTCTCTAAGTGTAAAGCCACTCATCCACCTAATCATTCTCATCTCGGCAACACCTAATTTATTATTAAGAAAAATTTAGGTAAGTCTTATACACTGTGTAATAAAGAAATGGGGTATAACGGTGATAGAAAATGATAAAAATGAATTAATCCAAACTAAAATTATAGTTGGGTGACTCATGCATAAGACTATAAGAAGTTGAATAATGTCATTAGAAAAGATCACTTTCCATTGCCCTTCTTAGATCAAATATTAAATAGACTTGTAGACACCCTTATTCTTGCTTCTTAGATAGATATTCAAGATAACACTAAATTTTTATTGCTCTTGAGAATCAGGAGAAGACCACATTTAATAGTCCTTATAATGTGTTTGCTTTTAGAAGAATATTCTTTAGTCCCTACAAAGTTTCTGCAACTATTCAAAGATGCATAATATCAATGTTTGTTTTATTTAATTAAGCAGGGCATTGAAATTTTTATGGATGATTTATTAATGTTTGGACTATCATTTGATAATTGCCTCCAGCATTTCACCTTAGTTCTTAAACGATGTGCATAGATAAATGATGTCTATATGTAATGTGCTTATTTTTCACTTTATTTCTACCTTTTTTATATATTAATATTATGCTTTTTGGAAGATTTTAGTGTTGTATTGCAGGATTCAGGCAAGGAGGTCGAATGGGGCTCGAAATATTGCAAAATAGAGCTAAATGATGTTGAAACCACATAGGCGCAAGGACTAGGCACCTAAGCACCAGATGTAGGTCTAAATTGTGCAGAAAACAGAGCGGATGGAAAGTAGGCTCTGCGATTGCAGTGAGTAGGCGACACACCCTCAGTGCCTAGGCGCTGAAAACGGGTTGCCTAGCCGCCCAATACTCCAAATCCAGTTCTTGCAAATTGATTGTTTCTGAAGTTGGGACACTTCTCTTCTTCGGGAGAATTATAAAAACATTGAAAACGAAGTAAGAAGGGTATTTTCTGCCATTTTTTTAGCGTGGAACTGTGAAGAAGAAGACCAAAGAGGCTTTGTAAGGAGTTTTGAAATGAAGAAAGGAGAAATTTGAAATAATCAACAGATGTATTCACGGCTTGTTTTCAATTCTTCCATCGTACTTTGTAAAAAGAGGAGAAAAGTACATTTGTGGTTTGAATTTTCATTTGAATTTCTTTGAAAACTTGGTATATGATTTCTATGTTTAATTCAAAGTTTGATGTGATGGTTTTTATAATGAAGAGTGAGAAGATCCTTTATTTCTTCCCTGAATTGAATAGTGGTAGGATATAAGTGAAATTATCCATGTTATTCGCATGTGAATTGGCTTAATAGAGTAGTAAGAATTTTAATATTCTTCGTGAACTTTGAGATCCGAAAGAAAATTTAGTGGAACGAACGAGGTTAACCACATAAACTGACTGTAATAGGAATATTGCCTTTGAGTGTGCTAACATTTAGGGAGATGCTATTTGGGCTGATCAAGGAATTTAAGGAACTAAACTCTTTACACTTGAATTTCCTTAGACTCCCAAAAGGGGATAAGAAAAAGACTAACTCCTGCTTGACACTAAATTTTAATCCTAGTTTCAATTCTATTCTCCAGTAGTTCAATTCAAGGGGGAAACTTCTCAAAACTTGAATTTCGTAAATACTCCCTTTGGGTTGTTAGGTTAGACTTGTTTCAAATTTGAAATAGGATAGAATATTTCCTTAGCGTCAACAAATTGAACCATTCAGGCGAGGACCGTCAATAGTAAACTAGAAAATTTTCTTTTGGGATTCATCTCGCTCCCTATTGAATTGATAATCAGAACTCTATTCCAGATACTATTAATATGACACGTATACTTATATGAGTCACCAGTGTTTCGCCGCACTTGGTTCGTATCAAGTTTTTGGGAGTATGTGAATCTTTTTTTTTACTTATTGCAAACTCGGGTTAATTGTTAGTTGTTTATTTTGCACTTGTTTTTACTTAGTACTCTTGCTTTTTGTTTACTTGAAGTTTGTTAGGCAGAGGTAGACCTAGGATGACTTGAGCATATTGTATAAAAAATGATCATAATTTATCAGAAATAAATGAAAATATGGCACTAAATAGAACGCAATGGAGAAGAAAGATTCATGTAGCTGACCACACCTAGTGGGATAAAGCTTTTTTTTTTTTTTTTTTTTTGTATCTTTTAAATATTTGATCTCAAACTCAGTTGTTGAGGTTTGTTGCATTTTATTAGCTTAGGGTTGTTTAGCTAGTTCAATCTAGTAGTGTATGTGTAGTGCTAGGCCTTCAAACCTTGAAATCTACGACCCTAAGTTAGAACCGTAAAAAAAATCAAAAAAATAAAAAGACTTCAAAAAAAATTAGGAGAGATGGAACGCATACATTATGAGGAACACAATGCTCACAAACCCAATAAAATGCATAAACCTCCACTTAAGTCTTAACACCTCTGTCGTAAAAGCCAAATCGTTTGAACTGAAACTTGTCATCATTTGATGCTACGAAATAACCAACTTGGGGGGACACCATCGGAAGACCTTAATTTACACTTAGTAAATTTTTTAGAACTTTGTGTCACATTTCGCTATAACGGTGTGTCCAAAGATGTCATTAGACTAAGGTTTTTCACTTTATGTTTGAGTGATAAAGCTAAAATGTTGGTTAATTTCCTAGCTCTTTGGTTTATCACCACCTGGAATAAACTGATCCAGAAATTCTTAACTAAATACTTCTCATCATTTAAAACAACCAAACGTGGGAATGACATTACCTCCTTTAGTCAATTTGATCAGAAATCCACATACGAAGCTTGAGAAAGATTTAAGGAACTACTTAAGAAATGTCTCCATCATGCACTACCAGATTGGTTGATCATTCAAACATTTTAGAATATTTTTGTAGGATTACTTAATTCGATCATAGATGTCACAACAAGAGGTTCCCTTATGCCTAAACCCTTTAAAGAGGCATATTCCTTGATCGAAGAAATGAAAACAATTAACTTCCAACGGCCTTCTGATTGAGTTAACCCTACGAAGGTATCCAGTGTTCATGATACAGACGTGTTATCAATCTTGAAACCTCATGTGGTGACTATCACTAGGAAGCTAGATCAATTAGGATTGAATCCAACACAAAGAACTCCATTTATACAAGAAAATACTTATGGACAACTGGTAGATCCTATTGCATTGCCCACAGAGACTGAATGTCATAAATAACAGGTTCAACAACCTGTACACCAATACCTATAACCTTGGTTGAAAGAATCACACAAATTTTAATTGGAATAACAATAAACCAGGTATAGGAAACCAACAATGGAGGAACAATCAAGCTAATCTAGTAGTGAATTAGAGTAATCAGGGTAGTGTCAACCCAAGACATACTTACCCTCCAGAATATAATTCAAACCCCCAGTTTAAAAATAAGAAGCTATCATTAGAAGAAACACTGTTGCAAATGGGGAATCAACTACAAAACCAAGCTACAACTATTTAGAACATAGATAACCAACAAAGTCAAAATAGCAAATTCTCTAAGTAAAAGGCCTCAGGAAAATCTTCTAGCAACACCGAAACTAACCCCAAGGAGAAAGCAAATATGCAGGTTAAAGCTATTAAGCTAAGAAGTGTGAGAAAATTAGAAGTGACTAGGAAGAGCACAGAGCCCGTTGTAGAAGAAGTCGATCTTGGGCCTAAAAGACTTAGCGTAAAAGCAACCCAAGACATAGAAAGATCTAACTCACCTCTTATGAATGGCCCAGAAAGACCACCTACACCATTTCCTAAAGGCTTCAAAAACACAGATTGGACGAACAGTTCTTTAGATTTTTAGAAGTATTTAAGAAGCTAACTATCAACATTCCCTTCGTCGAAACTTTAGAGTAAATGCTTAGTTAGGTGAAGTTCGTGAAGGATATTTTAAACAAGGAAAAAAAAACTAGAAGTTTTTAAGATTGTAGCCAACTCCACCGATAGCATAGACTCTTTCAGTTGATCCAATTTTCTCATTTCTACAATGATAGCAGAGATAGAAATAAACGCTTCGTCAGCAGATGAGAGTAAGGACTGAACTCTTCACTTCACTTTAGAAGAGGGGCGACTCACGGATTGACCATGTTTGAGACAAAGAGTAGGATCTAATTCCCAATAGGAGATCCTTCTTTCTTTTGGCATTTCTCATCAAACAAATCAAGGTCAGGCATAGCAACGACAATAACTAGTACTGATTGAAGGGGGAGAGACATGTGTGGGTTGGTACAATCAATTAGATGAAAGTCGATGAGCTTATTTATGAACTAGAAATGGAGTTTGATCTCAAACCGAAACTATCGAAAGGACAACTTCCACTTTCAAAAGCAAGAGGGTGAGGAAAGCTCTTTCAGTTTCCACAGAGCTGCCATCGAAAGAAACCGATTAGCAACTTCTTTCTCCCTTTTCCAACTACCACCTATAGAATTCTATTGAATGGAAGTGTAGTGCCATAATTGAGAAGAACCTTCCTAAGAAACTCAAGGACCCAGGTAGAGTTACCATCCCCTATGTCATAGAAGAAAGATTCTTCGGTAAGGCCTTATGTGATTTAAAAGCTAGTATTAACCCCATGTCATTGTCTATCTTTAAGTTGTTAGTCCACCACTCTGGCCCTTCGATTGGATGACCGTTCACTTATCCTAAGGGGGTTATAGAGCATGTCTTAGTTATGGTGGACAAGTTTATCTTCTCAGCTAACATTATTATTTTAGATATAGAGATAGATAAGGAGATCCCATCATTTTAGACAGACATTTTCTAGACACTGATAGCGAAATAATAGATGTTCAGAAGAGGGAGTTAACGATGAGGGTAAATGATCAAAATGTGACATTTAATGTCTTGAAATCTATTAAATACTCTTCTAATTTAGGAGATGACTCTTGTTATAGATTAGATATGATGGATGGGTAAATTAGAAGCCAATTTCACAAGACTTCTGAGGCTAACCTAGTAGGGCAGATTTTGATTGAGGATGATAGAAATAACTGTAAAGATGAATCAGCTCTACTATTAGAGGCGAGTCCAAGGGTGTATTGGGATAGGTTTGAACTTTTGAATACTACTGGCTATTCCAAACTATTAGTGTCATCCATAGAAGAGTCCCCTGAACTAGAAATGAAGGCTTTACCCAAACACCTGAAGTATGCCTATATAGGAGAGATATCCACTTTATCCGTGATTATATCCTCAGAACTTAGTAAGTTGCAAGAAGAGAATTGATGCGAGTTTTGAGAACTTTTGGGAGAGCCTCTAGGTGGACTTTAGCGAATATAAATATGATTAGTCTTTCATATGGTTGAGATTCACACTCAACACTACCATCATCAAGGAGTTTGAGTGGCTTAGGACTATGTCGGCTCTATTTTGCTTATAAAGAATCAAGTTCAAAATTTATATATATGATTTAATTTTTAGTTGAAAATTCACAGTATGGATGACCCTATCAACTCTATTTAAGATAGAAAATCGAAAATAATTAAATCTTGTGATTTTTCTTTACAACATTAATTGAGAGTTTATATTTTTAGCATATCATTTCACTTTACAAAAAGACCTCTCGATCCGATTAAAATCATCTTTCAAAACAGCCATCATTGTGGATTTGATTAAACAATTATATTTGAAATTTTAATTGAATTCAATTATTCAAACATTTAGAGAACTATAAGTCTTGTCAATTTCTATCCTTCTATGGAGGAAGATCGGGATAGCTTAATAGCACTCAATTTCGTCAAGTGAGATTTTTTATGAGAGGAGGATTAGAATGGTTTAATGGGACTTAAAGCTCCATTATATAGACAAGACAACCCGCTCGAAGCTTGTATAACTTAATGATTTTCAATTAAATGATTAAAACCAAGAAGATTCTATTATTATTATTTGTCGTTTCAGAATTTTAGTTTTATTTAATTTATGTAGTGTCAAATAAGCAAGTATTCTCAAATTACGGACGGAAGTGGGTAACGAAGTTGGTCCATGAAGCTAATATTAGGATAAAATATTAGAATATCGATACTCTCACAGATAAATTAATGAAATTAATTGATATTATGATTCATAGAAAGATAAATAACTTATGTACTCAAGAAACTAAATGGTTTGGAGAAAATGCTAAGGAGATTGATAAATTAGGTTTTAAACTTTGGTATTCAAGTAAGAGTCACATTAGAAATGGTGTAGGTGTAATTATAGATAAGAGTTTAATAGATGGTGTAGGTGTAATTATAGATAAGAGTTTAAAAGATAATGTTGTAAAAATTCACAGCTTTGGAGATAGAATTACAGCTCTTAAGATTATTGATAATACTAAGATTTTTAATATTATAGGTGTTAATGCTTCTCAAGTATGTTTAGATATATGCTCTAAAAATAAATTCTAGAATGACCAAGAAGACTTAATACAAATGATACCTTTGGAAGAAAAAAAAAATTTTTAGAGGTGATATAAATGGACATGTCGGTAAAGTGGTAGAAGATTTTTAAAAAATTCATGGTGGCTAATGATTTTACTTTAACGTATGATCTTGTTATTCCAAATATTTTATTCAAAAAAAGAGATGAGCATATTATAAGAATGGATCTAATAAAACATAAATTTATTATTTTCTTATGAGAAGAAGAAATCGTCAAGAATATAAAAATTGTAAAGTCATTTTAAGTGAGGATTAAGTACTCAGCATCAATTATTCGTTTTAGATTTTAAGATGAAGAATTGTAAAATAAAGAATATTAGGAATCGTTATCGTAAAATTAGATGGAGGCACCTAAAAGACAAATAAAATTATTTTTACGAGCAAATTTTAAGATTTCAATATTTGTGATGCACAAGAAAAACAAATTTTATGTGGGATAAAGTAGAAAATATTATTAAACAATTGAAAAGATGTAATTGGAGAATAAACAAAAAATTTTTATAAATAAATATAGTTGGTGGTGAAATACTAATATGCAAGAAAAAAAAATTATAAGAAATTATATTAAAAATTTTGGTTTAAATATAAAAGCTTAGAGAACTGAGAAAAATATAAAATGATCCATAGGGAGTCTAATAGAACAATCTGTGATGCTAAAAATTTTGTTTTTAGTAATCTTTATAATAAATTATATACTGTCGAGAGCGAAAAATATGTGTATAAACTTGTCAAACAAAGAGAAAAGAAAATGAAAATTTTAACTCAAGTTGTATTAAAGATGAAAATCAAAATGTTTTTCCTAAAAAAAAATATTCAACATAAGTTAGTGAGTTATTTTGATAAATATTTTAATAAAATTTCTGAAAATATGATCGAACTTAGTGATCTTAATAACGTTAATAATAATAAAATATTTCATTTTTACCGATTTTTATCATCGCATTACTTAAAAAAAATTAATGAAGCTTTAAAGAAAAACAATGGTGGAAAGTTTGTAGGATCTGATGATATCCCAATTGAAGTATGGAAATATATAGAATATTTGAGAGTTTATTGGCTTACTAAACTTGTTAATACTACTTTAAAACTAAAAAAATATCTGAGGAGTGGATGAAGAGTAATTTAGTCCCCATTTTTAAGAATAAATGGGATGCACAAGAGTGTGCAAATTATAGAGGAATTAAGTTGATGTTTCATACTTCAAAATTATGAGAGAAGGTAATTGAACATAAATTAAAATATATTACAAAGATTTCTCATAATCAATTTGGGTTTATGTCGGACAGGTCTGCTATGAAAGTTATGCATTTATTGAGAGATTTGATGGAGAAGGTCAGAGAGAATAAGAAAGATCTACATATGATTTTTATTGATTTAGAAAAAGCTTACGATCAGATTCCAAGATATATCCTTTGGAGAGTTCTTCAAAAGAAAGGTGTAGATATGACTTATATTCAAGTCATTAAAGATATGTATACTAGAGTTGTTAATTGTGTTCGAACAAAATGAGGATTGGCGAAATATTTTTTTTTATTTCAGTTGGATTACATCAGGGATTGGCTTAAACCCATATCATATTGCTTTAGCTATAGATGCTCTTACTGGACATTTACAGGAGGATGTACATTGGTGTATGATTTTCGATGATGAAATCCTTCTCGTGGATAAGACTAGAGAGAAAGCTCAGAAAAAACATAAGCTATGGAGGTCTACATGGAGTCTAAAGGCCTTCATTTGACTAGAACTAAAACTGAATATATGGAATCTAAGTTTAGTAGTAGTAGCTGTAGTGACAAAGTCATGACTATGAGTGTGCAAATTATTAAAAGATGTGAAGGCTTTAGATATCTCGGGTCTATTGTTCAAAATGATGTTGATATAGATGAGGATGTTATTAGTAGAATTCAAGTTGGTTGGTTGAAGTCGAGGAATGTTTCGGGCCTATTCTGTGATAGAAAAGTACTGCCTAGACTGAAAGAAAAATTTTATTTGATGGTGGTGAGGCTTGCAATGCTCAATGGCGTTGAATGTTGGCCTTTAAAAAAGAAGCATAAAACTAAGTTAAGTGTTGCCGTAATAAGAATAATTAGGTGGATGAGTGGCTTTACACTTTGAGATAAAATGCAAAATGAATATATTTGTGATAGGGTTGGTGTAGCTCCAGTGGCGGACAAAATTAGAGAGAGTAATCTTAGATGGTTTGGTCATCGATTAGATGAGTAGATGTTTCAGATTCAACTTATGTTAAAAAAGGCATATAAAAAATGATCTAAATTTATTAGAATTAAATGAAAATATGACACTCAATAGGACGCAACGGAGAAAAAGAATTCGTGTAGCCGACCCCACATAGTGGGATAAAAGTTTATTGTTGTTGTTTTTGCTATTGTTGTATTATAAAGTTTGAAATGTTTTCAAGCTTCCTAGAAAGAAATCAGCTTCTAAGAGATTCAATTCATAAAACTATATACCAAGGAACCAGCAGTTAAAACTATCAATTCAGGATGACGCATCACAACTTCAAATCTTTCAATTAACTAAACACATTTCACAGAACCTTTCATGAACATTTATCGTGCCTCACAAGTTCTAAAGCAGAAAACCTAATGAGTTGTACTATAGGAAGGTATACTGACGCACAGTCATCCATCGGTCCTAATCTGATAGTGGCAAAAATCAACTCTTGCCAACAAAAAAATTGGATTCAGTTATGCAAGCAAAAAGAACATGATCACCACAGCAGCAGCAACTTAGATGCAATCGAGGATAGAAGAAATCTAACCAAGGGGAGTCGCTGCGCAATAGATAGCCGCGGGAGACATCGAACAAAATCCTCTGATTCCACTGATGGCCGACGGTTGATTTGAGAAGAATGGCGCCTTCCTCTCGGGAGGTTACCCCCGGAACAGCTAAGTTCCCAATCAGCGAGAAAAAATACGGGTCTTTGGTGGTAGAAAATATTTCATACACCTTAATCAGATAAGCCGTCCGAACGGAAAAATTATTACATAAGTTGGAGGGATCACCAGTGCTTAGGAACAGCGGTGATTATATATTTCGGTGGATCTTATTTTTTATTTTTTTTATTTTTATTTAAAAAAATTATTTACATTCTCATCGTAGATCATCGTGATTTACGGTCTAGATCGGATACCTCATGTATCTCTGCATACGGTGTCCGTATGTAATAATTTTTCGTCCGAACTTGTAGACGTTTGTATAACATTTTTTCCTGGAGGATATAATTGTTTTTTAACAAAGTTATAAATTTATTTCAAATGTTGGTGGAAATTTTTTAATAGAATTCAAACTTCTTTTGTCCTTGAAATTAGGTTCCAACATAAATTCCAGAGTTTCAGTGGTTTAAAAAATTACCTGGGTATTTGATTTGTAAATATCAATACTTGGACTGCTCTGTATGTAATTATTCACTTATTTTTAATATATTTTGAATCTTATCTGAACCACAATAAATTTGAACTAGAGCTTGAGGTTCAAAAATGAGTTCAAATGAGTTCTAATCTATTTTCTTCTTATTATATTGTATGGAATGTATTTATTTAATTTTCTTTATTGTTGATGCATATATCCAAAACTAGTCATTTATGTGTGGAGACATAGCAAGACACTTGTCACATATACAAAACTAGGGTTTATGATGAAAAAAAAAAATATTAGAGAATTTGAAAGTTTTGATATGATATAGAGGGTCAAGGAATCAACTTTTAAGCAACTTTTTAGTGCTCTTGATTTTCAATTCTCTAGAGCCTTAAGTCATTAACTTCTATTTTAAAAAAAAAATGTTATGATGAAAAGAATGATATACACCTTTTATATTAAGCCTTGGAGATTAGGATAATATATTTGTAATTATAGAGTTTGGTTGGATAATTGGGTTAGATTTTGATGAATTTTCTAGAAATAACTAGAAGCTAAAACAAAAATGATAGCTAACTGGATATGTGACATTAACTATAAAAATATAAACATAGAGATTGCATTTATGGAGTACAGTGTGATAAAAGATATTTAAAATTAGGGCCTATGTTTTTTATTGATGCTACTTTGTTCAACTTTGAGAATCATAGAGTTATTTTTATCATGTTGATATTTGTTGAAAATGAGGAAACCCTATTTTGAATAGCCATAGAATGCCTATCATACGAGAAAATATGGTGCACATTGAGGAAGACATTATGAAAAGAAAGCTTTATCTTAAAACACTAATATTAAATATGTCACCCTTGAAATATTGAGCTTGTAAAGCTACTCCAAAATTAGAGAAAACATATGAAAAGTATCTTGAAGAGAGCATCCATGATGATGAGACAAAAGCGCAACAAAATACTCATGAGAACAAATATTTTGCTTCTCTTAACAAATAAAAAATGTAAGTTATATGGATACCCTTATATTTTAAATATTAGCTTTAATTAATTATTAGTTGCAAATAACTTTCAATTTTATAGTGAAATAAGTTTTTAGATAATTAATAGCTTTAAACTTGTTTCTAAGGTTAATGAAGAATTCCTTATATTTTAAATATTAGTTTTAATTAATTATTAGTTGAATTAACTTTCAATTTTATATTGAAATAAGTTTTTAGATAATCGATAGCTTTAAACTTGTTTCTAAGGTTAATGAAGAATTTTTTTTAAAGTCAGTTATATATACTTTTCATTGGTTTCTCCTAATTATTGTGTGAAGAATAAAAATACCATCATATAATATATAAAAAACTGTAGTAGTCACATGAAGAAAGAAGTAAAGGAAGAAGTGTGACTCATATTATAATTACTATTTTTTATTAATCTTGTAGATTGCTCATATCATAAGATGATATATATTGTTATAAATTTCATTTCATTATTCATGAACATAATATTTTTTTTTATATTTGTAGTAGTCATACTTTTGATGAATATATATATATATAACAACACTTTAATATTTTATTTGATAAGATCAATGTTATGATTATTATCATAGATTTTTTTGGTGCTTTAAAATTGTTATTACATTTTATATAGCATGTTAAACTTATTGCTCACTTTATTATATATGTATTTTGATTCCAAGGAAAGATAAGGAGCATCTATATTAAAGACTAAATATTGTTTTACTTTTATTGATAGGTAATTATTATGGGATTGTCGAAGCCATCTTTCATAATTATAAGATATTTACATTATGTTAATGTACATTGATATTATATCATAATTAATATAAAATATTTTCAATGTAATTATTTTTTTTAATTCCGAGAGAATTTTGTGTCCTAATTTCATATGAAGATCTTGAACATAAATAGATAAACAAAAAGGCATAGAAGAAATCAAAATTTCTCTAGGGAAAGCAAAAAAATGATCTAATCAAATTTCTCTATTAACATTAAGTATAATATTTATTTTTTTTAATAGGAGATATATGCAACAACCATAAACTTATATAATAGTGGTTGATTGAATATTATGTTATAGTTTGATCTGGTGTCTACTATCATAAGTTAGATTATAAGCCATGATTGTAAAATTTGTTCAACCAAGATGACCAAAAAAGGTGTTGTGATACAAAATTTTGAAGTACAACCTCAAGAATTATAAATATCATAAGAGTGAGGTTGGGGCTCTATAGGAGTTAATCTAATATTTAAAATAACAACCCAGGTTAAATATCCACAAACTACATGTATTAACTAAAATCTTTATAATAATAGTAATTACTATCCTACTTTTTTGTTGAAATAACTAATAAAAACTTAAAACAAATATTGTCCCATTAATTTAATAATATAAAATTTATATGAAATTTTGTAAGCATATTTTCTTATGCATGAGAATGGATCCATTGTAATGGCACTTTTATAATAATATTCACAAAATCAATAACTTTCCTACTTGTTTATTATTATTATTATTTTAAAGCTGAAAATTTATAAAGTGCACTTATAAACAAAAACAAAGATATCCTTAATGTATCAAACTCTTATGCTCTGTTCTCAAATAATCACATCATTTTATTGAATCTCTCGAGTGATTGAAGTAATAATATTGAGTTTGATTTCCACTATTTAAAATTTTTAATGGCATCAACCACTTGAGTTGGCCACCATTCTAGGTCACTATTAGAATATTAGCATTAGATATATTTACTAAAGATTATTTGATGACACATTTTAATTCTTGTGAGAATGATGACTTTAATCTTAATGATTGTTTTTGCTTTCTTAATTGAGATGTTTATACATGAACTTCTAGAGAGCTCATACATTTGCTAAATGATTATTTAATTTAGCTATTTTTATGCACATCGATGGACTCAATAATAGTTTTTATATCACTTTTAATATATGAATAAGATTAGCATTGGAACAAACTGTCCTTTGCATCAATGAAGAATAATAAAATCTAGGATGAAGATTTCCCTACTCATAATAACTCAAGATTTGCTCTCATGCTTTAAAATCCTTTTGAAGTAAATTTTTGAAAATACTTTTTATAGAACTCCCTTGTTATGGTAAATTTTTAAAGATGGAAGCAATCTTACTAGCATTCAACAAAAAGTCTAGAGGAGTCAATGAAGATGTTGATCATCTTACCACAAAGTTAATAGAATCAAGTGAAGGTATGATTATTGAGTGTGGCTAGAGATTTGTTGAATATAAACTATGGTTATGTAATGATTGATGTGTTTGTAAGAGATTGAGGATCTAGGCATATAAAATGCAACTTAAGCTTCACTAAAATGAGATATTGGGTAATAGGATCAATCAAAGAAAAAGATTTGTAGGTGAAAACTATAAAATGAGTAAATTGATTCTAATCACTTAAAGAAAACTCCTCTTGCCGATACATCAAAGTTCATATTTATAGTTGTGTACCTAAAAACTCCTAGGATGGTTTCAAATTGAAAAGGTGGACCACGTGTCTAGCTCGAAAGATGGTTTAGGTAAAGAAGTTCGATCGATTGACTCAATTTAGGAGTTATGGCCAATAGCTTGCTTATGGTGATGAACATGCACCTATCATATCAAATCAAAGTAGCTCGAAAACTTGTCATGGAAGCCTAACTCACTGCATAGCTAAGTTGGTGAAACTCTCGTGAGATGAACCCACCCAAAAAATAAACTCATCCTATGACCGAGATGATGGACAAAGGTTTTACCAAAAAAGGTTGGGGTTTTTACCTATATAGCATTTAAAACTTTACAAATAAAAAAAGGCTCCATTTCACATTCCAATCTTCCTATTCACTAAGCTAAGCTCAAAGCTCTCCTAAGCTTTTTTCCTTGGTGATGTGAGCTCCCGGACAAATCAAAATTCAACATTATAATACTTGTCATAAGGTGAGGTTAGACTAAGTAATATTGTTAGGGGATAATGATGGAGTAAATAGACAATATAGTTAGACCTTTATAAGGTTATTTAATTGGGGATTTCTATTATAAGAGAGATTTGGCGTTCAGTTAATAAAAAATCTACATCATTGCTTATATTGATGGCGGCACAATGCTATAACTCTTGCACTACAAGGATTTCTTTGGTTTCACTTGCTTCATTTTTCTTAAATAACTTTAGTCAATTAAAAGTTTATGAAGTATTTATCAATTATTAAGCATTTCGATCGCTTGCACGAACATATAGGAATATTTTCTGAGTATTTATTTTTTGTTAATTAAAATTAAAATATTTTTTATGTCATGCTAGTGGAGGTGTGTATAAATCTCACGGAGTGATAAGACGCGAATCATACATGAGTTGCAATTCAGTACTTCTCCCACAAACATTGGTCCAGAAGGGTTTCATCTTAGATGATATTTATAGTTTTATTCAAAATTAATAAGCAAAAAAGAAAAAGAAAATACACGAAAAATTCCATCAACTGAAGTAAAGGTCGTTGGATTTTCTACAATTACTTGTGCTGGACTCGTCTAAAGCATCCTAATTTGGACCCCAGCAGCTCAAGTACATGACTTTCCTGAATGACTCCTCTGCTCTCTTAGTTTGTTCTGCTTTTGTTACCACGCCTCTGCTAACAACCATCAAAGAAGAAGAAGAAGAAGGTGTTTTTATTGTCTGTGAAAAGGAACCCAACTCTTTTCTCGCCTTTTGGTGCAGAGACCTCATAGCATAGGTCCATCTGCAAAGACCACCTTGATCCTTTAGGGCTTCCACCATGCTGATGCTCGCCGCCGCAATCCAAGAAGCTCTGCTCGCTGAAGCCATTGCTGCTTCTCAATTGGATGGTTTGAGGAAAAGGAGGTTGAAGAAGAAGAAGAAGAAGAAGAAGAAGAAGATGCTGCTTCTCAATTGGATGGTTTGAGGAAAAAGGAGGTTGAAGAAGAAGAAGAAGAAGAAGACTGTGGCTGGTTGTTCGTTGGTTGCTCGGTTGGTTTGGTTGATGGGCCTAAGAAGAGCCAAGGTATTGATTTATAGAAGCTTGAGATCTAAGAAGGAGATGAAATACAAAACATTGAGCAGGATAAAGTCGTTGCTGGTTTTGAGAGTAGACTGATGTCTGGCGCCATTTACCAGCGGCTGCTAGAGGTGGGTCCCAGCATTGAATGCTTCCCAAATAATTTGACATGACAACAAGAATAAAAAAAAGTTCTGTTTACTTACCGGGGGAGTATAGGACCATATTCATTAATTTATCCATAACTACAGTTGAATGATAAGCATTAGAAATGTTAAATTATGCGATATAGTCATATAATATCTATGAATATACATAATGGCCTCTGTAGCGGAACTTTATTGATTTAAATATAATTTATTTTGGCATTAGATAAACGAAGTAGTCTTTCCCGTAAAAAGATAAATGAAGTGGTCCACGGATATCGGAGGTCCGGAGTACGTGGATTTATCAAAACCAGCATCTCGCTCCTGGTTTATGTGTGAAGCATCAGCCGCTGAAATACGGGACTGGTATAATGCATCGGTGGTTTAAATTTATGGCTTATGAGTGAACTCAAACCACCTCAGTAAAATATACTATGACATTGGCTACACTATTGATGTGTGCTAGAAAATTCACGGCGGTAGAGTAGCATTATACGAAAAATTAACACACAGATATGAAAGAGAAACAAGCGGTTATGACTTCAGAATTTTTTACATAAAAACCCGAAAAGGGAAAAACCACGGGATCAGACCCAATTGCGAAAATTCAATATTGATTGATGATTAGAAATCTCTTGTCCCATTGACGGGAAAGAGTTACAATATTTCAGATTACTGTGTCGACTGACTACTTCTGGTTGGTAGTGATTGATGATGATTGGTGGTGATCGACGATAGATAGAAGAGGTTAACGAAAGTTGACGATGGTGGGCGGTGGTCGTCAGCGGTCGGCGGTGTTCGACGACGGAGGTTGGTTATGCTGAGCTGCAGCTTCTCCTCAATGTCTCAGGCTCTTTCTTTAGACTTCAGCCTTTATGAGAGGGATGAGGTTATATTTATAGTGTTATAGGTGCAATTAATGCAGAAATATGAACCATTTTGATTGGACGGTCAGGAGAGCTTCCCTCGATCATACGGCGTTTAATGGACATTTGAGTGCATTAATGATGTCAGAATCGAGTAATCTTGGGCTCGTTGGATTTGTCTTGTTGAGCCACTCGATTTGAGTATAAACTTGTCATATTTGACAGCCGTTTGACTTTCCAAATGTATTCATAAATCTTCTAACTATAGTTTAATGACTTGGTCTGGACTTGATTTGACTTGGATTGGGCTAGTTTTTTTATCATTAGGTCTGTCTCGTCAAACTGATTACTTTGACTATAAGTTTGTTGGAATCAGAGCTCTGGATGACTTTTTATCAAGATTTGAATGTTTCTTGCTTAAAATATCATCCCGAGATTTGTGTTGGATGATGAAAATTTGTTCACTCCATTCTGACATCATCATGACAGTCAAATGTCTATTAAACGTCGTCGGATCGAAAGAAGCTCTCTGGATCGTTCAATCAAAATTGTTCATGTTCCAGCATTAATTGCACCCATACACTAAATAAAGTCACACGCCTCTCACGAGAAGGTTGAGAGTTTGAAATCTAAGGAAGAAATTGAAGCTCTAAGAAGGAGTTGAAGTCCAACACCACCACTGTCGACCGTCGTTGACCGCCACTAACCTCCTTCGACCACCGCCGATCATTGCCGACTTCTTTCGATCGCCATTGACCACTATCAACCACCACTAACCTTTGATGACCATCGCCTACTGCGTCAATCATTGTCAATCTCCATCGACAACCGCTGACTATTATTGATCACCGCCAACCAATTCCCCCACCACTAACCGGACGTCAAGCAACAAATTCATCGACACACCAATGTTATAAATTGTGAAACCTAGTAACCCATTCTCGCCCGTGGGACAAGTGATAGCAACTGCAATCATCTTTTTATAATAGAGCTCTTTGGCTGGGTCAGACCCGTGGTTTTTCCTTTTCAGGGTTTTCAATGTAAAACTTTTGTGACATTATTAGTTGCTTTCTTTTTTTTAAGTGTGTTGAATCTTTGTACCAAACCAAGGTGATAATCTTCTACTCTAATGCCGCGAATTTTTTAGCACCTATCAATTCGGCATCGCCTGTGGGAAACTTCAATCCCACCACTGAAATACTTGTTGGCTTTACTTCATGGCTACTAGACATAATATTCGTTACAACGGGGCATCCTGCTCTAGCTCACATCATTTTAGGGAGCAGTCACGAAGCCAAGGGCGACATTCATTTTCATCTTCCCACCGTGAAAAAAGCTATCCTGCAGACAAAGACGTGGTTAGATCCTTCTCTGAGAGACCAAATGCGCATAATGGAGGAGTATCAACTTAAGATCTTACAACTCCTACGCCTGACTTAACAACTGTTTCCCACACCATTGGATGGAGTTCGTTTACCACTAACTCAGCGACATATGTGAAACACATTGCTCAGAGGAACTCATACCGGCCTCCTTCCCTAAGAAGAAATACTTCCCCTACCACTTCGTGATACTGAGTTCCTATATACCATAAGTTATACTCATCCATCTCACGCAACTCACTTGGCACTGCCACGTCTTTCTTCCATTCCAGATGATGTCATTCGTAATAAGTTACAACGCCTCATTCGGGAAGATTTCCTCTTAGAGAAAAAGGATCGCTTCCCCACTCACTGTAATGTCCATGAATCTTCTCCCTTAGTGGATGTGGTTCTCCAACGCCCCATCCTATTAGGCTTCAAGCTTTCAAACAACGAAACCTACAAAGAGATAATTGACCCTTATGAGCATATTGATCATTATCGAACCATCATGCACATTCAACATGTGCTTTTGTGTCAAGTCTCTTAAAGGACAAGCTCGTGCCTAGTTCTACTCTCTGCTAGGGGGCACTGTAAACACTTTTAATGAGCTTGTCAGATTATTCGTGGAGCAGTTCATGACAAACCAAAGATTATCAAGTATTCATCCCGACTCTAAGAAATTTCTCAAAGTGAAGGAGAGTCGCTCAAGGGCTACTTTCGCAAGTTTTCCACTAAATCTCGTCAATTTTCGGGAATGGATCTGAAGTTATTGAGATGTGTCTTCCTCGTGGGGCTCCGCCTAGGACCCTTCTGCTCATCACTGATGCAAGAGGTAGTTAATTCTTATGTTAACCTTATGCACCCTGTTGAGGCCCAAATCACTGCAGACGAGTTCATCATCACACATAAGGAGCAGTTCGAGCAATTTGGGGGAAAGCACAAGAGTAACGTTGGAGGCAATCATGGTTTAATCTTTCCATCATCAAACAAAACTAAACATTACCGTGATTGTCAAAAATAAAGTTCAAAGATATTGCAAATCTAAAATTGGGCTCTCACAAGTAATGTAAAGACTCTACTCAACCTAAGTCATACCCTTTCCTGAAACAACACATGTGAGTAAATCATGGGTGAGCAACCACAGCTAGGGTTGTAATTGAGCCAAGCCGAGTATATCATTTTTCGTACTTATTTGTATTAGACAAAAAAATATGAGTATAACATGTTTGTATTAGACAAAAAATCATCCAAGAGGTCAATCAAATATCAAATTAAGTTTTAGAACAGTGCTCTATTTTAAAAAAAATGAATACAACATGATTGTACTGGACAAAAAATCAAATAAATGGTCAATCAATTATCAAATAGTGCTTCAGAACATTGTTTTATTTTAAAAAAATATGAGTAGAACATGGTTGTAATGAATAAAAAGTAAAATAGTCGGGCAATCAAATATCTAATTATGCTTCATAAAATGATTTTTTTCCTAAAAAATATGAGTGTAATATGATTGTATTAGACAAAAAATCAAACAATTGGGCAATTAAAAATCTAATCATGCTTCATAAAATAATTTTTGTTCTAAAAAATATGAGTACAATATTGTCCTGCAAGACAAAAAATCATCTATGAGGTCAATCAAATGTCAAATCGAGCTTCAAAACATTGCTTTATTAAAAAAAATAATGAGTACAACATGATTGTTCTGGACAAAAAAATCAAATATGTTCTAAAAAAACATGAGTACAATATGGTTGTACTAGACAAAAAATGAACTAGAAGGTCAATCAAATATCCAATCAAGCTTCAAAACATTACTCTATTATAGAAAAATATGAGTACTACATGTGTACTTGATAAAAAGTGAAATATATGACAATCAGTTATCAGAATATTGTTACAATATGATTGTCCTGGACAAAAAGTCATCCACGGGCCAATAAAGTGTCTAAACATGCTTCATAAAATGATTTTACACTAGGAAAAAATGGTTATACTGAAAAAAAAATCTTCCATGAGGTCTATCAAAAATCATTTCAAGCTTCAAAACATTGGGCTACTCTAAAAAAAACATGAGTATAACATAGTTGTATAAGACAAAAAATCAAACCTATGATTAATTAGATATTAAATTCAACTTCAGAACATTGATTTACTCTAAAAATACGAGTACAATATGATTGTACTCATAAAAAATCATCTAGATAATCAATCAAAAGTTGAATTATACTCCATAACATTGTTTTACTCTAAAAATACATGAGTACAATATGTATTTACTTGATAAAAAATGATCCAACATGAATTATTATTTGTTTAATCAAATGTCCAATATAGTTGCATTAAAGAAAACCATGAGTACAAGCATGTCGTACTTAACATAAAAACATCCATATAACAAATCCAATGTGTAAACAATGATGTACAAGATGATTATACTTAAAAAAAATCTTTTAGTACAACCATGTGTACTTAAATAATTTCAAAATAATCAAATGAATCCGAAAAGAATGACATAGAACATGGCATAGGCTACCTGATAAGTATGAATTAAAAAAATTTATTTGCTACGCTAGAAGACGACCCAAGAGAAGATGACTACTTTACTTGCGACAAAATTGAACATTAAGATTTGAGCCATTTGAAGTGTAGAAATGAGTAACTGAAATGATGAATATTTGGAAATGCCAGTATCTATGGTTTGCAAATGCTTGTGTCTTCCGATTTGTAACACAAAATGTCGACGGTGACAAGAAGAAAAAGAAGGAACCCTTGAATTAAACCCTAAAAGAAGAGATTAAGACAAACTTGAAGCTGTAGAATTGATTTTCTAACACACGCTACTTGCTTTACATCTCAATCAATGTGGGTTGAGTCGGATTCCTCATTTTTTAGGCGAGAAAATAATATTTTACAGATTCTCACGTGGAGGAGTTTGGACATAACTCTACATCCAGACTCCCACCATAATATTTTATCCAGGCGAAGCAATGCTTTCTCCTGACCCAGAGTAATCCAGGCGAAGCAATGTCTGATATTGGACAAGAATCATAACACTTCAGAGAAAAAAAAAGGAGAAAGAACGGGCATTAAGTTGGTTTATTCCCCAACACTTATCCAACAAAAACAAAATCTGTCTCCTTTGAAGTACACAGAAGCTCATTGCATGCAAAGGTCCAAGTGTTCCTTCAAGAGGTAAAAAAAAAGTTGGAGTGCTGAATTGAGCAATGTGTAGGGCATGAACAACCTTTTCTCGATGCCGCAGAGAACGCAATCCTTATGAAGTAAATTTCGTACATATAAGCTGATTTATGGAGTATTTCTTATTTAAATATTTTTTTTTATGCAAATCAACATAACTGTGATTCTCATCCAGTGAGAAGGCTTATGAGTGGCAACTTGCCCTACAAAGATTGATCCAAAATACTTGCAAAGGTAATTTTTCTTAGACGAGATTAATATTTTTTATTTAAACATGATAAATACAGTAAAATTAAAAAAATACACGAAATCCTAGATCTAATGAAATCCTACTATTGGATTTTCTATTGTCGCTCGTAATCGACTGCCTAATTTGGACCCCAGCAGCTCAAGTACATGACTTTTCTGAAGGAATCCTCTGCTCTCTTAGTTTGTTCTGCTTTGCTAACCAAGCCTCTGCTTCCAACCATCAAAGAAGAAGAAGAAGAAGGTGTTTTTCTTGTCTGTGAAAAAGAACCCATTTCTTTTGTTGCCTTTTGGTGCAGAGACCTCATAGCATAGTTCCATCTGCAAAGACCGGCTTGATCTTTCAGTGTTTCCACAGCGCTAATGCTGGCCGCCACAATCCAAGAAGCTCTGCTCGCTGGAGCCATGGCTGCTTCTCAATTGGATGGTTTGAGGGAAAGGACGTTGAAGAAGAAGAAGAAGAGTGTGGTTGTTCGTTGGTTGCTCGGTTGGTTTGGTTGATGGGCCTAAGAAGAGGTCAGGGGTTGATTAATAAAGGCTTGGGATCTATGAAGGAAATGACATACAAAACAATGAGCACAATGGTTGCTGGTTTTGAGAGTGGTGCCATTTACCAGCAGCGGCTGGAGGTGGGCCCCAGCTTTGAATGCTTCTGAAATAATTTGACATGACAACGTGACTAAAAAAATCCTGTTTGCTTACCGTGGGAGTATGGGACCGCATTCATCAGCAGAATGATAAGCATTAGAAATATTAAATTTATCCAAATGAGTCATATATTATCTATAAATCAACATAATTGCCTGTTTGTAGCGGAACTTTACTTATTTAAATATAATTTATTTTCGCATTTATAAATAAAGTGGTCCGCGGATACCGGAGGTCCGGAGTTCATGGATTTATCAAAACCACCATCTCGCGCCAGCTGGTATATGTGTGAATAATTAGCCGCTGAAATACGGGACTGGATTAATGTATCGGTGGATTATATTTATGGATTATATGAGCGAACTCAATCCACGTGACGTTGACTACATTATATAGTTGGCAATGTAGAAAAAAATTCAAAAATAAAGATACTTAAGTGATGTTGTAATGATAGTATGCATGACTAATTGATAGGCCACCAACCAAATCTAATGTCTATAATATCACACAAATTTAGAGAAAATAAGTTCAACAATAAATATTCGTATTTGATTAAAAGTCAATCAAAGTTATGATTTCAGCAAATTTATAATCAAAATGATTAGTTTAACGAGAAGGATAAAATGATACCAAAATTTGTTCAATCCGAGTTAAATTAAACACAGATCAAACCATTAAATCACTTTTAGAAGCTTTCCGAGCATATTTGAAATGTGTAACAAATTTTGAATCAAAAAGCTTATAATTAAACCAAGCGCCTTGCAGAGACAAATTCAACAAGCCCAATATCCCTCCATTCCGACATCATTAAGGCACTTAAATGTCCATTAAACGTCGTCGGATCGAAATAAGTTCTCTTGACCGTCTGATTAAAATGGTTCATATTCTAGCATTAATTACACCCAGAACACTATAAATATTGTCACACCCTCTCATGAGAAGGATGAGAGTTTGAGATCTGAGGGAAAGAATGAAGTTTTAAGGAGTTGAAGTTCTACACCGCCACTATCGACCGTCATTGACTGTCGCTGACCCCCGTTGACCATTGTCGACCGTCGTCGTCTTTTTTCAATCGCCATTGACCACTTTCGATCACCGCCGATTACGTCGATCAATGTCAATCTTCGTCGGCCATCTCCGACTGCAATTGATCACCGCCATCCATTGTCGACCACCACTGACCGGACGTCGCCAATCACTATCGGTCTTTGCCCGTTACTAGCAACAAATTTATCAGCACGTCAATGTTGTAACATGAGAAACCTAGTAACAAATTCTTGCATGTGGGACAAGTGATAACAACTGCAATTATCTTTTTGTAGTATAGCTCTTTGGCTAGTTCAGGCCCATGGTTTTTCCTTTTTAAAATTTCCACGTAAAAATTTTTGTGTAATTATTAGTTGTTTTCTCTTTTTTGAGTGTGTGTTGAATCTTCGTAACACACTAAGGTGATAACCTGCTACTCTAATGCTGTAAATTTTTTAGCACCCATCAGTTTGACACGTTTTTCTTCCATTCCAGTTGATGTCATTCGTAATGAGTTATGATGCCTCGTCCGAGAATATTTCCTCCTAGAGAAAAAGGATCGCTTCCCCACTCACTGTAACGTCCATGAATCTTCTCCCTTAGTGGCTGCGATTCTCCAGCACCCCATTCTAACATGCTTCAATCTTCCAAACAACGACACCTACGAAGGGATAACTGACCCTTATGAGCATATTGATCACTATCGAACCATCATGCACTTTTAGCATGCGCTTGTGTGTCAAGTGTTCCCGACCACTCTTACAGGACAAGCTAACACCTAGTTCTACTCTCCGCCAGAGGACACTATAAACATCTTTAATGAGTTTGTCATACTCTTTGTGAAACAGTTCATGACAAACCAAAGATCATCAATGATTCATCTCATCTCTAAGGAATTTGCCAAAGTGAAGGAGAGTCGCTTGTGAACAACTTCTGTAAGTTTTCCGCTGAAGCTCGTCAGATTTCGGGAAAGAATCCGAAGTTAATTAGATGAGTCTTCCTCGGGGGGGCTCCGACCAAGACCCTTCTACTCATCATTGATGCGGGAGACAGTTCGTTCTTATGTTGACATTATGCACCGTGTTGAGGCTCAAATCAATGCAAACAATGTCATCATTGCACATAAGGAGCAGTTCAAGCGATTTGGGGGAAAGCGCAAGCGTAACGTTAGAGGCAATCATGGTTTAATCTCTCCATCATCAAACAAAGCTAAACATCACAATGATTGTCAAAAAATAAAGTTCAAAGATATAGACATATCTAAAATCGACGTTTCACAAGTAATGCAAAGTCTCTGCTCAACCTAAGCCTAAGCCTTCCCTGAAACAAGACATGCGAGTAAAGCATGGGTGAGAAGCTACAACTAGGGTTGTAATTGAGCCAAGCCGAGAATATCATTGTTCGTACTTGGTTGCATTAAAAAAATATGAGTACAATATGGTTGTGTTAAACAAAAAATCATGAAAGGGGTCAATCAAATATCATATGAAGTGTTAGAACAGTGCTCTGTTAAAACAAAAAAAAAATATGAGTACAACATGATTGTATTGGACAAAAAATAAAATAAGTGGTCAATCAATTATCAAATCTTGTTTCAGAACATTGTTTTACTTAAAAAAAAAACATGAGTAGAACATAGTTGTACTGAATAAAAATTAAAATAGTTGGGCAATCAAATATCTAATCATGCTTCATAAAATGATTTTACAACAACAACAACAACAACAACAAAGCCTTACTCCCACTACTTGGGGTCGGCTACATGAATCATTTTTCTCCATTGTGTCATATTTAGTGTCATGTTTTCATTTAGTTCTAGTAAATTAAGATCATATGTCATTATTTTTTTCCGACAAGTTTTATGCTGGCTGTCAACTACCTAACACAACCCTCCAATTTTCGCATCCGGGCTTGTGACCGACAACGGCAGTGTTTCATAAAATGATTTTATTCTTAAAAATATGAGTACAATATGATTGTACTAGACAAAAAATCAAACAGTTGGGCAATCAAATATCTAATCATGCTTCATAAAATAATTTTTCTTCTAAAAAATATGAGTGCAATATTGTCTTGCTAGACAAAGAATCATCTAGGAGGTCAATAAAATATCGAATCGAGCTTCAAAATATTGCTCTATTAAAATATATATATATAACAACATGGTTGTTCTTGACAAAAAAATCAAATATGTTCTATAAAAAGATGAGCACAACATGGTTGCATTAGACAAAAAATGAACTATGAGGTCAATCAAATGTCCAATCAAACTTCAAAACATTATTATAAAAAAATATGAGTACAATATGGTTGCTTGATAAAAAATAAAACAGGTGGTCAATCAATTATCAAAACTTGGTTCAGAATATTGTTTTACTATGAAAAAAAAATATGAGTACAATATGATTATTCTGAACAAAAAATCATCCAGGTGGTCAATCAAGTATCTAAATATACTTCATAAAATTATTTTATATCAGGAAAAAAATGGTTGTACTGGAAAAGAATCACCCATGAAGTTTATCGAAAATCAATTCAAGCTTCAAAATATTGCGCCACTCTAGAAAAACCTAGTACAATATGGTTGTATAAAAAAAAATTGAACAAATGATTAATTAGATATTAAAGCCTACTTCAGAACATTGATTTACTCTAAAAACATACGAAGACAATATGATTGTATTCGATAAAAATTCATCTAGATAATCAATTAAAAGTTGAATTATACTCTATAACATTATTTTACTCTAAAAATACATGAGTACAAAATAAAAAAAAATTATCTATCTTGCATTATTTATCTCCCTAGAAGAATGATATAGAACATGACATGGGTTATCTGGTAAGTACGAATAAATAAATTTTTATTTGTTGTGATAAAAGACATCACAAGAAGAAGATGACTACTGTATTTACGACAAAATCGATTATTAAAATTTAAGTAGTTTGAAGTAGGGCTGTCAAAAAAGCTCGTTGTTCGTGAACAATTCGTGTTCAGTTCGTCAATGAATTTGTGTTCGATTCGTTCGATAAGTAAACGCGACGAACGTGAATAATTTTTTTTTTCCGTTCGGTTAGTTAAACGAACCAAACACGAACAGTGATGCGTTCATTCGTGCTCGAATCGTTATTGTTCGAAATATAAAATAATTTAAAATAATCATATATAAAAATTTATGATATTTAAAAAAAATAAATTTTATAAATTATAATATATAATAAGTTAATAATAATAATATATTAATACACTATATTAGTAATATATTAATATATATATATTATATTTATATAATATAAGTTATATAATTAATATAATATATTATTTATATATATTAATATTAGGGATGTCAAACTGGCTCGTGTTCGGCTCATGTTCGACTCGTTCGTTAAGAAACAAACACGAACAGAAAAAAAATAGATGTAAAATGTTGGATTTGAATCATTGAACACGAGTTTATTTCAAACAAACTAAATTTCAAACGAACTGAACACGAACACAAGCTTTGTTCGTTTGTGTTTGGTTCTTTTACACCTTTAGTTTGAAGAGTAGAAATGAGTAAACGAAATGCATGAATATTTGAAAACTCCTGTACTACGGTTTGCAAATGCTTGTGTCTTTTGATTTGTAACACAAAATGTTGAAGGCGACAGAAAGAAAAAGATGAAACTCTAAAATTAAACCCTAAAAGAAGAAATTAAGACAATTTTGAAGCGGCATAAAAGATTTTCAAACACAAGCTACACGCTTTACACATCAATCAATGTGGGTCGGGTCGGGCTTCCTCATTTCTTAGACGAGAAAATAATATTTTGCAGAATCTCACATGACAAATTTCAATTAGAGTTTGGGCGTAACTTTACATCCACCATAATATTTTCTTCTGACCCAAAGTTATCCAGGCGAAGGTAAATTTTATCCTGACCCAGACTTGTCCCTGCGAAGCAATGTCTGAAATTGGACAAGAATCATAACATTTCAGAGAAAAAAATAGAAGAGAGAACAAGCATTAAGGTTGTTTATTCCCCAACACTTTTCCAACAACAACAAAATCTCTCCCGTTTGAAGTACACTGGTGCTCATTCCATGCAAAGGTCTAAGTGTTTCTTCTAGGGGTCAAAAAAGAGATTTTTAGTTGGAGTGCTGGATTGAGCAATGTGTAGGGCATGAACAACCTTTTCTCGACGCCGAAGAGGACGTAATTCTTATGAAGTAAATTTTGTACATATAAGTTGATTTATGGAGTATTTCTTTTTTAAATATTTTTGTATGCAAATCAAGATAACTGTAAATCTCATTGAGTGAGAAGGCTTATGGGTAGCAACATGCGCTGGAAAGATTGATCCAAAATACTTGCAGTGGTAATTCTTCTTAGAGAGATTAATATTTTTATTTAAACATGATAAATACATTAAAATTAAGAAAATAAACCAAATCCTAAATCTAATGAAGTCCCATTATTGAATTTTCTACAGTCACTCGTAATCGACTGCTTAATTTGGACCCCAGCAGCTCAAGTACATGACTTTTCTGAAAGAATCCTCTGCTCTCTTAGTTTGTTCTGCTTTGCTAACCAAGCCTCTGCTTCCAACCATCAAAGAAGAAGAAGAAGAAGAAGAAGAAGGTGTTTTTCTTGTCTGTGAAAAAGAACCCATTTCTTTTGTTGCCTTTTGGTGCAGAGACCTCATAGCATAGTTCCATCTGCAAAGACCGGCTTGATCTTTCAGTGTTTCCACAGCGCTAATGCTGGCCGCCACAATCCAAGAAGCTCTGCTCGCTGAAGCCATGGCTGCTGCTCACTTGGATTGTTTGAGGAAAAGGAGGTAGAGTAAGAAGAAGAAGAGGAAGAAGGCTGTTGTTGCTCGATTGCTTGCTCAGTTCGTTTGGTTGATAGGAAGAAGGGGTCAGGAATTGATTTATTTATAAAAGCCCGAGATTTGGGCAGGAGAACAACCAGAAGGACAAAGTTGCTGCTGGTTTTGAGAGTATACTCTGGTTCTATAAACCAACGGCGGCTTGCAGTCCGTCCCAACAACTTTTTCTTTAAAATAATTTGACATGAAGTTGGATAAACAAATCCTGAAGACCGTGGGACCAAATTCCTCCTTATTTCACAACTACAGTGAAATGATAAGCACTAGAATGATTAAATTATCTGAATCCGGACTCTGTGATTAAATAAAATTGATTTTGCCTATTGGGCAAATGAGGAGCCCGCGGATACCGGAGGGGTACGTGGTTTTATCAATCTCGCTCCAGCTGGTTTAATAAAAATAACTGTGTTTATAATGCTAACTTCGCCTTCACTACACCCCAATTGATTCCCGCACAATATCAATTTCTGCAAGACTGTCTCCATAATGTTCTCGGTAGGCCAGTCATCCCAATACTACACTTTCAGACTGTTCTTGTGATTCCTCGATTACAATCCAAGAAATTGCGATATCTAACATTGAATATGGCCAAAAATTCCAAATTTAGACTAGAAAGGGGCTTTTACATTCCTACCAAGTACCACCTAATTCCTTTTTAAGAATATATCAACCATCCGAATTTCAATTTTTTGCATTTAGACCATCGGTTTCCAATATTTTTGACATAAATTGAGTGGCTTGTAAGTAAAAATTAAAATTTTTGTGATTGATATGTTAATACAGAGGAATAGGGTAGTAGGTATGTAACTCTCCAAAATAAATAGTACCAAATTATCTACTTCATAAAATAATAAAAAAGCCGAACGAACAAAATGAAAGTCTTCATCACAAATTTTCTTGATTTCATTATTTCAAATTTTTTTTACATTTTCTTCTTAAGTGTTGATATCCTTATTTCAACAATTTGAAAAAGTAATTGGCATTACTATTGTGTTTCTAGTAACAACCATCAGATAAGGCGAGGCAATCTGACGGTCTAGACCAAAAGTTGAGTATTCATAAAGTCGACTGATTGAAGAACTACCATTCGACTAGCAAACAACCAACTGAAAGAATGACGATCGATAGAAGATCCACATAGGTTGACTGAGAATAAAGGTTGTGTGCTGAACGCAATCTCACAAGCATCAAGACGAGGCTCTCTCAACACTTCTCAAAGATCACCAAGAAACAAAACATGACATTCGATCATGCTAAGGTTGATCAAATAATTCACACAAAGCCAACCACCTTCCGAGGAGAAAAACCGACCGACACCAATGTAATATTGTAGACTAACGCCGGCTTGGTCAACAGACTAAACAGTCTGTCGACTGAGAGTTCCAAGAATATCAAAAGATGACTAAATCAGTTACGAATAAGAAAAAGCTTGACAAAAGATAATATTGTTCTATGATCCCCTTATAATAATTTTTCTAGCCATTTGACCAGACGATCCATGTTGATCCTTCTCAATCATAGATTTTTTTTAATGATTTAGGTTCCTTAATAACCTCAAAATCAAGCCATATTAGAGTCATTGGATTCCTTTAGTTGAGACACTCAATTCGATTATAAATTTGTCAATTTTGGAAATCATTTGACAATTTAATTGATGATTCAATGCATCTAATTATGCTTCAATGGTTTGATCCCGGGTTAATTGAACCTGCATTGAACCAACTTAAACATCATTGGATTCATCAGTCGAGACAGTCACTTTGCTTTTAAACATGTTAAAATTATCACTCAATGATATTGAATTTGAATTTGGAAGGTTTCTTATAAAAAAAAAAAAAAGCCAATGATAACAGGAATTCGATGATGGAATTTGAACATTGATTAAAATTGAATGATATGCTAAGTTTAATTTTTGCACCCTTAAAGAAATTGCTAGGGGATGGCCTGGTTTTTGTGGCTCTAGAACATGAGCAGCACCCTCCAACTGCAATGCCTCTATTTGCTGGAACAATGCAAGTCCGTGCTCCATCTCAAGCAAGCCCACGCCTTTGCCTCCAAGACCGGCGCCGACTCCGGCATCCTATTCACCGGAAAATTCCTGCTACTTGCAGCTGTCACCCTCTCTGATGGTCTCGAATATGCTCTCCACTTCCTTGCCCAATTCCCTATCCCTGACACTTTCATGTTCAACACCGTGATCCGTGGTCTCGCCGAGTCGCCTCAACCGTACCACTCCTTCATCACGTATGCCGACATGATGCGGCACTCACTAGCCCCAGACAGCTTCTCCTTCGCCTTTCTCCTTAAGGCTGCCGCGAACTCCAGGTCTCTATTCGCCGGCACTCAGCTCCATTCCCACTCCATTCATTACGGCCTCGATGCCCATCTCTATGTGGCAACAACGATGGTCAGTTTGTACGCGGAATGCGGCTGCATCGTTTCTGCAGAGAAGGTGTTCGGCGAACTGTCTCATCCAAACGCTGTGGCGTGGAATGCTATGGCGACGGCATATTTCCGCTCGGGAGATGTAGCTGGCGCAGGTCGAGTGTTTGAACAAATGCCTGTGAGGAATCTCACTTCTTGGAATCTTATGCTTGCAGGGTATATGAAAGTTGGCGAGCTTGGGGAGGCTCGAATGTTGTTTGGGGAGATGGATCGGAAGGATCAGGTTTCTTGGAGCACCATGATTGTGGGCTTTGCTAGTCATGGCTATTTTCAGGAAGCTTTTGGCCTTTTTAGGGACTTAATGAGGGATGGGATAATGCCGAATGAGGTGAGTTTGACCGGTGTCCTATCGGCGTGCGCACAGACAGGGGCATTTGAATCTGGGAAGATTCTTCACGGGCTTATTGAGAAGACAGGGATGAATTTCATCATGGCCGTGTCAAATGCACTTCTTGACATGTATGCGAGGTGTGGGAAGATCGATATGTCAAAGCAGGTCTTCTATTGTGAGATGGAGCAGAAGAACGTTGTTTCCTGGACATCGATGATTGCTGCATTGGCAATGCAGGGTCACGGAGAAGAAGCAGTTGAACTCTTTCATAAAATGACTAAGTCGAGAATTAAACCTGATTGGATAACCTTTGTCGCAGTCCTCTATGCCTGCAGCCACTCCGGTTTGGTTGAGCAAGGTTTTGAGCTTTTTCAAAGAATGGGTGATGAATATGGTGTCTTGCCATCAGTAGAGCACTACGGTTGCATTGTTGATCTCTATGGCAGAGCAGGTATGTTAGAGAAGGCTTATGAGTTTGCAAAACATATGCCAATAAAACCAAATTCTATCATTTGGAGAACCCTGCTTGGGGCTTGCAGCATCCATGGCAACGTCAGGTTAGCAGAGGATGTAAAAATGAGACTTGAAGAGCTTGAACCAAATGATTCTAGCGACTATGTTTTGCTTTCGAATGTTTATGCCAAGGCTGCTAAATGGAATGATGTTATTGATGTTAGAAAGTCTATGAGCGAGAAAAGCATGGGGAAAGATCCTGGATGGAGTGCAGTTGAGGTGAATAAGGTCATTTATAGCTTTGTTGCTAGCGATGTGCGGAGCAATGTGTGTCAAGAGGCTTTGATGAAGCTCGAAGAGATTATGTCTAGGGTTCGGATGGAGGGGTATTTACCGCAGGTTGCAAATGTCTTACATGACATTGAAGAGGAGGAGAAGGAAAATGCGATTGTGAGGCACAGCGAGAAGCTTGCAGTGGCATTTGGAATAGCAAGAATGGGTGAAGAGGAGGTCATAAGAATAGTGAAAAATTTAAGAGTTTGCAGGGATTGCCATGATGTGATGAAGTTGATTTCAAAGGCTTTCAAGAGAGAAATATTGTTGAGGGATCGCAATCGATTCCATTGTTTTAGAGAGGGATTATGCTCATGTAGGGACTTTTGGTGACTAAAGATTTTTGAATGAAGTAAAAACCATTAAGGCATCTTCATGAAACATGGATGAAGATTCGACGCACAAGAAGAAAAGGTAAAACAACATAAATTGATTTGAAGCTTTCTTACAATGACTAGTATTCAAGTAATCTCGATCTGGATCTTCATAAATTGTCATATAATTCAACAGGTTAATTTTTTGCTTTTTGGATATTGTAATGTGTTGTTCTAAATTGAGTTTCTGATTTATTTTGTCATTTGCTGATCTCAAGATGCTTAACATGTTGCGTTAAAGGTGCCATTTGAACCGGCTTCGTCATATGCATCTTTGCAGGTATTAAATTGTGCAAGTTTATTTTATCTCTAACAATATTATGCATAGTTCATGGAACTATGCTAGATTCTGACAGAAATGCCAACATTCTTGTTGTAAAGAAACCATCACTCCTAAAATTTATGAACAACTTGAACCAAGCCTAATTCTTTTTTGAAGTTTCTAGATGTTTCTCAGGGTCGCCTTTTCAATATAAGTTGACAGCTGATTTAAGATATATTTTCTTACTGATCTTTGATAAATTTAAAGTTTGAAAGCCACCGAAGAATGTTTTAGATGTTTAATTAGGTGGAAGGTTTTGTTTGTCTGCTGCAATGAAAATTTCCACGTTGATACAATAAGTGCATGCATATTCTAGCAAACGTTTTCTATTCAATTAACTTTCTACAGCTTAGGAACCTTGTGAGCTGTACTATTTCCATGGAGCTTTTCTGGGGATGTCCATCGTTGACATTTAAGTCTTATGTTTATCACACAACCTAATCTCTTGATGTTTTTCAAAATTTAGGCCGTGGTTGACAAAATTTAATCATCATAGTAATCATCATAGCATCACTGTTATTAAAAGCATGCTTTAGGAGCGAAGTGAAGCAACACGCTTCATGCATATTGCTTGCCTATGAAGAGTAAATTCATAGTAAAACACAAACGTTATGCTGCTTTGCCGCATCGCTCCATAGACGTGCTCAGTTCCCGCTTAGAAAATCTTGGATTAAATTCCATGGTTTGGTTTAGCATCTTCCACAATAACTTACACATGAGTGCTCACTTTTCTTGCTAGTTCTAATAATTGTGAATTTAGTGCTAATGGTTCTTCGTTCTATTCCTTGGGAACTAGTTGCTTTTTTATACGGTTATAATTTGTGAAGGTTGTTGCTTCTTTCTCACAAGTTTTTTTTTTTTCTAAAATGTTTTTCTATGTATCATCCGTTTGCTTCTCGATGCCTCATCTTCACTCTCTTTTTCACACTTCTTTCGTCTCTTCGCCTCTAACTAGTCTACCAATCTCGTAGGTATTCTTGATTTTTTAAATATATTTTGTCACTTAATTCATTATCATCAAAAAATGTCTAGTAAACACGCTCAAGATATAAAACGTTACAACAGAAAAATAGATAAAAGAGAGTATAGTAGAGAACAATAAAGAGTGCGTAACCTTTTTATTTTAAGGCCTATTTATAGCTATAGAGTCATGGTTTTACGAGAGTACAGATCAACCCCCTAATCATTAATTTTTTGAGGGGCTTTTTGGTATATTCAAGAAATAAGACAAAACTGGTGAGAAGCTTGCCGGTCGTTTGTTTCACGTTCCTTCGTCAGCATCTGATCCGTTGTAGAGCCATTGGCAAAGCTAGCCATCATCTGGGGTCCTATGGCATGTCTTGAAGACAGGTGTCCTATTTGTCTGGGAATCGAAGAGTTTTGTATCGTCGATTGCTGGGGATATCCGTCGGTCGTTTGAAAACCGTTCGTCGTTAGTGGTTGCGGACGATCGGTGATGCGGTCGGCCACTCATTTATTTTGAGCCGTTCGTTTTTCTTGAGATTCATGCCGGCATATTTTTGGTATATTTTATATATATA
>NW_018164644.1:695707-703830 GCF_001263595.1 Phalaenopsis equestris | reverse complement strand
ATATATATATATATTAAAAGCATCATTCAGGTTGCTTATTGAAGTAAAAAGAAAATCTTACGCTTAGCGCTTTGAAAACATTAGTTATCAATTATTTTTATTATCTCTATTACTTAATCTGATTAATCTTAAGTGGCAGCAAAGTAGGTGGTGGAGAATGTGAAAACGGTAGCGGTGGTGTTGTGCAAATGGGTGTTGCAGCTTGCAGTTGATGGATGTGGGTTAGAAGGTGCTTGCGAACTGCACCAGATTACTTAAAAATGCAATCCATAGTTGCGTTCACACAAAATAGAAGTGCATCTCGGGAGAGCAATTAGGCAGCTGTCAAATCAGATTTGATGCTTCCAAATCACTCGAATGGGTATAGTGACAAGAAGTGCAGCAGTATCCTCTCGCTCTGATAATTGAAGGAAAGGGTCTGTTCGTCGTCCAGTTCCCCCACGTGAGCCCTCAATGCTCTTAAAAATATATATGTTTATATATATATATATATACACATATATATATATATTCTCTCTTCAAGTATCCCACATGTTTCCATTACAATATTTATTAACGAACATGACATTTTTCTTTCATGGCTTTCATTAATTGATTAAAGAAATGCCTTCACTTACTGTTGCCATCAATGAAAGCTTTGGTCCTGCATTTGGAAGATATAAAGTACATTTATGGCACAGCTGTACGTTTTATGAAACGCTAATTAATATTTTTTCAAAATAGCCTTCTAATGTATGTATGTTTGAATTTCTTGAGACTCAAATATTTAGATTCAGAATAACCAAATATTTATAAAATTTTTCTGACCTTGAAGCCTATGATCTTATATATTGGGTGGCGAGTTCGCTATGGTAACCAAGCTTTGATTTTGATAAATATTTGAAGGGGAAGCTTACTCTCAGTTGTTTAGCGTTATTGCTTTTTGCCTTCCAAACAGAAATCCTCATCCAAGAACAAACTTCAACATTATTTGCTGATTTTCATATTATGACTTGTGACCACTATACATTAGAGATATACTTCTCTCATATTATTACATATTCACAAGCAGTGAAGATGAAACTTAGGAGCACCAATGAATAAAAGTCTGCAATAAAAAGAGCTGAATATCACATATTCACAAGCACTGAAGATGAAACTTAGAAGCCCCAAATTCCATTTAGAATAGATCGAAATCTGTTTCCGGTTATCCTCTTCAGAATCTTTTTTGCATCCGTCATATTAATCTCTGCAAGCTTTTCCAAATTCCTCACATAAGCTGAACTCGCAACCCTTCTCCTCCCACTATTGCAATCAGTCAAGGAGATCAGAGCTGTGAGCAAAAGGCCTCTTAGCACTGACTTTTCTTCCTCTGGATTTAACAGCTGCAGAACTGTGTCAACGTTCTGTTCTGCTTGAATGAACCTTTTTCTATTCTTCTGAACCAGCACTAAACTACAAAGAGTTTCAGCTGCAGTCTCGCTCACCTCAGAAGATCTGTTTTCAATCATTCGAACCAGTTCTGTCATGAAGCCCATTTCACCCATTGTATTCTTAGCCTCTTCAGAGACTCTACAGAATACAGAAACAGTTTTCAGTGCCGATTCTTGGTCCAAGATCTCTCCATGTTTCAGATGGAAGAGAACTTGGTCAAGGAATCCTGAATCCAGAAGATAGTTCACAGCATTAGTGGATGATAAGCAGAATCCTTCGATTGCTCGAAGGCTGATCTCCCTAACCTTAGATGAATAAATAGAGTTGGGATTTAGGACAGTCAGGAGAGACTCAACAACTTCTTCTTTCTGTCTCACTACTTCACCATGTATGATTATTTCATCTTCTGAATCTAGGGATAACTTGTACAAAAACTCCATGGCCAGAGTTTGTAGCAATTCTTCCTTTGATTTCAAAAGCTTAAGAAAAACTGAAATTGCCCCTTCTTCCACCATGAACATCTTAATCTCAACGACACAACTTATGTTCCTCAGCACCCCACAAGCCAAACTTATCAGCTTGCAAGAGCTAGTTTCTTCATTGCAAATCTTGAGCAGTTCTGTGACTCCACCATTTGAAGACAGCAGCCACGCGTTGTTACAATTCTCAGTCATTTGCTTCAGAACTTGAGCAGCTCTTTCTTTTCCCAATTCACTTCCACAGCGCAGAACTGGAATCAAGGGTGGAACAACCCCGGCCATCACCAACATTGTTCTATTTGAATCAACGCTAGAAACAACCACGACGGCTTCCAAAATCTCTTCTTGAATCGTGAGGTCTCTTAATTTAAGAAGATTAACAAGAGTGCTTGCTCTGTTAGCCATCTCAGCGGCTACAATTCTAGCATACTTGCCATCCTCTTTAAGGACCTCGTTGAGGGCACTAAGTGCTCCAGCTCTTATCTCCTTGTCTCCAATCTTGAGCCTGGAGAAGATGTCCTTTACAGAGAATTCCATAATCTCTCTGGTTGCTCCAGCCCCTGGCTTAGATAGAATTATAGCCTTGGCGTTCAACGGAACACCAGAAGGAAAGATTTCATCAATGTGCTTGACGTGGAGCTGGATTTTCGTGGCGATGACATCGAGATCACTCTTCATGAGAAGCTTACCACCATTGTATGATTCATCACTGCAACGCAAAGCAAGACTCTCAGTGTCCTTTGCTGTGACAGAGATGACTTGTACCAGCTCTATGAAAGAGGAATTCCTTGCAGAATCAGCATTGTTTGAGACAGACGTTAGGCAGGAGTGGAGGTGCTCAAGCATGATCCTGATAGATTGCCATTTGACAGGGAAGGATTGAATAGTAGATGAGGAGGATAACGAAGAGCTTATGAGGGTTGAAGCTTGCTGTATGGCTGTTTTTGCTTCTTCTGCATTCATGTTTCGAAATATGGAGAATAAAGCATACGATGGTTAGTGTTGAGAGTTCTGCAGAAAATCAAGTTATGGAATTCGGATAGGATATGGTTGGAGAAGAAGAGACGATGAAGGAGGCGGCTATCTTAGGTAAGTGAGCATTTACTTTTTTAGTTTTTTTTTCCGGATCTCTCTGTCTACATCCTCTCAGAGGTATCAGACAGGTGTGAGTGACTGAGTTCTGACAATTTTGGGATCTGAAAATGACAGAAGGGTGCATTCACAATGTAAAAACTCTTGAATATCACAAAAAAAAAGATTTGGGATGATTCCAAGATAAAAAGAGAAAACGGGGCATTTACATACATATCATCAAATTCCTATGTATCTTCATATCTAATGCCTAAATTTTTCTCTTTACATTTGTACCACCCAAATATTTTATGTCACATAAAAAATACCACCATCTTAACTTGAAAAAAATGAAATGTATAAGGTTTTATGTATGTAAAAATTAATTTTTAGGCGTTAGATATGTAAATATATGAAAATTTAGTTGTAGAATCTTACACCCAAAAAAGAAAGTACAGAGAGCCTAAGATTCTAAGAAGAACTCATCATCATGAGAATTATCCTAATTACTTGAAGTCAGCTTTAGATATATATATATATATATATATTAACTTAGTATCAACTTAATATCGCCTATGGTTCCTTACGTCAATATTCATTACATGCTAGTCTATCTTTATAAAAGAGGGTGCAATTACTTTTGTATTTATGACTTTTTTTAATTGTAATTAGGGGTAATTTAGTCTTTTGAATTTATTTACTTGTATGCTCGAATTCTTCTCTATAAAAGTAACTTAGGGTTCATGAGAGGTGTGGTGAGAAATGCAGAAGTTGTAACCCTTAGCCCATTTTTCTTTCTCCTTCCTCCCGGTGGACGTAGGCGAACCAATTCAATGCCGAATCACTAAAATCTTGTGTTTGATTGTTGTTGTGTGAATTTTTGGTTTCTGTATTGTTTTCGCATTGCAATTTACAAATGATATCGGAGCTTCAGGTTTGTGATCAGAGTGTGGTTCGACTTCGACAACAATAAATTTGGCATGTGTTGATGGCGTTTTTTGCAGCAGGCTGTCCAACATGCTTTGTCGGTAGATTCAGAGGTTCGACGACAAATCAATGGCAGGCCGGTAGCTTGGATGCAAAGATCTAGATAGCAGGCATAGTAGCGGCTCGAGGAGGATGGGTGGTGAGCTTTGTTCCAGCAGCAGAGGTTCCGTTGGTAGTCTGGCTTGGTTTGGCGAAACAATTGGCCTAGCGACAATAAATGTGGTTTGGCGCGGTCAGGCAGAAGCTTCGCGTGGAACAGGAAAAAAAAAAACTTTTTAAAAAGAGGAAAGAGGAAAATGTTTTTTAGGGAATTTCTGTTTTGTGTTAAGACATTCCGGCAAAGAAAAAAAAAATGAAAACTTTTATTTTTTGTTCCTTTCAGGTAAAGATTTTTTTTTTCTCTTTTCAGGTTTCCAAAATAAGAGGAAAGAATATTCTACGAAATATTTATTCTATCAGATTTTTTTTTTTTAATTTAAGGAAGAGATTCCAATAGTAATATTAATGAGTGATAGTATGATGTCAGGTTCTCTAATGTTCATTATAACAGTGAAAAAAATTGATTTATGAGGTGTTTACTCATCCCGTCAAAATTGATGTGGTGAAATTCGACGGCGAATGAAACTTTGGCATGTGGCGATGCAGGATGATAGATGTGTTGTCTTTTGAATATGGAGAAAGTCCTGGATAGAGATGAACATCTTGAAGAGATGCCAGAGAGATTGGTTGAATATGAATCAGAGGGCTTATGACTTGATCTGAAATTGCTTGATTCAACAGATCAAATATGGAGTGATGATGAAGTCTTCTGCAATGAATTATGGAGGATGCCGGAAAACAAATATTTCACCAATTACGTGGAGAACAATCTCCATATAAAGCGTTGACTATACAGATATCAAATGAGACAAGGGTTTACTTTTGATGAATACTTGAACGACTTTACAAATCTATTAACAGGTCTATTAAATTTGAATGAGGAGGTCAGAGATAAAGAAAAGATACTCATTCTATTGAATTCACTCCCAGAGTACGAAATCTTCACGATGACACTCATTTATGGTAATGAGGTTTTAAATTATAATGAAGTAACCACAACAGTGTTGAATCATACTTTTCGTCAAATAGATAAGGAGTCCGTAAAGATGGAGTGAACTAAGGCACTTATGCTCTAATGTGACAAATTTGAAAAGAAGAAGAATTCAACAAAGAAAGGTGACAACGACGATACTTCTCAAAAGTGAGGCAAGTCTCATCGCCGCAATCTTAGAAAAAATCAGTGTTTTCTGTTTAGAAATTGGTCATTGAAAGAAAGATTATTCGAAGCTGAAGATGAAGGAAAAGGAAGTTACATCTGGACAAAAGCCAATATTATTGTGGAAAGATGTGAAGAGATAGATTCAGATGTATTATTTTTTGCAGTTTCTCATATTTTGTTTACATACAATTCATGCTAGATTTTGGACACGTGCTACCTATCACATTTGTTCTCATGGAGGGTGGTTCTATACGTACAAGAAGTTGGATAGCGGTGTGATGACTCTGAGCAACGATCAAGCTTTTCATATTATTGGTGTAGGGAGTCTCTTTATCAGGATGCATTGCGATATTACGAGGGAGTTGGCCTATGTTAAACATGTTCTAGATATCAAGAAGAATATGATGTCAGGTGGGGCTTTATAGTCTAGGGCTACAAAGTAGTTATTGAGGCATGAGTTATGAGGATCTGTCTTGGAACACTGTTTTTTATAAAGGGAGTTATCCATCACAATCTTTACTATCTTCAAGGTACTACAGTGAATGGAACCACTGTTGTTGCTGATGATTCTTCTGACATTATTATGTTGTGGCATATGCAAGTAACTCATGTTGGAGATGCTTTACTTCAAACTTTGTTTAAATAAAGATTGATCAAAAGAGTAAGCACCTGCAAGCTTGATTTCTATGAACATTGTGTGTTTGGTAAGAAGACTGATGTCTTTTGGTGTTGTCATCCACAATACAAAAAGTTATCTAGAGTATATTTACACATGTAAAGATGCCCTAAAAAAACTTGAAGTGAAGCGCAACAAAAAAATCCTTCGGTTAGAAAAAAAAAATCCTTCTAAAAAAAAAACAATTGGGTCATATTTGCAAGTATATTTATGGATTTACTTACCAAAATAACAACTTGTGGGTCACACGCCCTTCGAAAATCACACTCTAATCTTCGTCGTTTAACTGGGAGGTAGGCAGGCATGTGAACCTCTAGAATGAGATAATATCGACAAGCAAAAATAAAATAATTGAACATTAAAAGAGATAAAATGTTAAAGCTTAACATTTGTATAACCGTGGAATCTCAACCGTGGGGTAGAAAATCAGCCGAATAGCAAACCTTGGTAAAACCGTTAATAGATGATATTCTCAGAGTGTGGAACATCGAATTAACCTCAGACGCCAAAAGTCTCAGTATCTGTACTTGTTATATTCATTTTTTTCTCGAAGAATAAAGGTCCGGAAGCGCAATTTCTCTCTCATTTTAAGAAAAAAAAAATATATTTTTAGAATAAAATAATAATAACAAATGATCGACACATGATATTTAGGGATGATTTGAGCAGCTACGTGCATTATCCACGTAATAATTTTTCCTAAACGTTGGCTGCTGGGAAGTGATTTTATTGCTTCGTCAAATCAAATACGTTGTACGGGAGTGTATCTCTGTTTCATTAGTTCCACGGAGGCAGCATTATTGAAAAATTTATTGATGGAATTTATGATGATAATTTTAATTATGGTGTAATTAAGATTAATGCGGTATAAAAATTGTTTTAAATTGGAGGTTGTCATTAGGGGTGTAAACGAGCCGAAGGCTCTCCTCGTTTTCGGCTCGTTTATATTTCGAGCTCAAAAAAGGTGTTTGTGTTCGGCTCGTTTGCTTAGTGAGCAGTTCACAAAAAAAAGTTGTTTTGACAACCCTAATCTCGTAGCCATAAAATATTAAGAATTGAGGTAAGATTTAAAATATCATTGGAATCTAATTTAATAATTTTTATTCTATTTTCTTAATTAATACTTTAATTGATTATAAATCTTTGTAGCCTTTTAGTCAAATAAAATTTTTAAAAATATTACTCATCATATATATATATAATTGATTAGTAGTATTTATAATTGATTAGTATATATATAAAACATTTGTGATTGATTCACAAACAACGAGCCGTTTGACTGCCCTAGTTGACATTATTCTTTTAACAAATTAATTGTCTATTACTGTCTAAATTACTCTTTGCTTATAGAGTATAAAGTTAAATAAAGGGAATATTTACAAAATTACTCCTTAATTCGTATGTATATTTACATGTCTACCACTTAGACTTTAATGTTTACATATTTGCCATTTTATCTGTGCATGAAAAAAATGTAGTTCATTTTTTTTTCTAAGGTAAAATATGTTATTTTTTGACGTGATATATGATATTTGAGTATTATAAATATAAAAGTAAATTAAATATGTCAATACATAAGGATTTGGTGGTATGAATGTAAAAACCCGACAGTGGGCACATGTTCAATGAGGCCCCCCTAACCTGGTCATCCTGATAAAAATTAACAACTAATTAGACCCAAAGTTTATAAAATTTAAATAAATAAATAATTAGTTAAATTCTAGATAAAAAAAAATTAAGTAATTACATCTTTGAGAAACCAAAATTCCTAAATTACAAGCCAAAGTCATTTGAGATTTTTCTTGAAAGGATTTGACCTCAACTCTAAATCTTCTACAGATTTTGATAATTTCTGGAAATTAAATGAACTTTTAAAAAATTAATTATATTATTTTATTAAGAAAATTCTTAAAAACTTCAACTTAATTCTAAAAAAATATCAAAATTTTACCATAAATCTCTTACGTGGTCCTCTACCTCTAAGAAAAATTTCCATTAAATTTATAATTCATTTTTTTGAGAAATATCAATTTATATTGAAATGATTTTGATAATAGCTTCCATTTCTCTTTAGAATTTAATTAAAATCTATAAACAAACTCTATAAATACCGAACATTAGTGTTATTTATGACTCATATATCAGATAAGATGCAGACGCTAGAGCGAAGCTCACAAGCAGAATCATCTGCCCAATTGGGGGAGTACTTTTAAGTGGGTTGGGAGTGCGGTAATATATA
>NW_018164644.1:678251-691686 GCF_001263595.1 Phalaenopsis equestris | reverse complement strand
GATCCTCTTATATATATATATATAATAGGGTAGAACTTTGCTTCAAGAAATCGAAAGCCGCCGCTATTTGCTCCTGATGATTTAGGCACATTGTCGAACCTCGTTAAATCCCTATGTTCTTTTGTTTCTTCATATTCTTGTGATTATTAGCGTGATTTCTCAACAATTAGTCTATAAGCCCCGACCAGACCTTAAGGATAAACAAATGAACACCAAACTGAAACTAAGCGCAGTCAAAAGTAAATGAATCCAAATTAAAATGAGCAAATTCAAATTTCAGTCAAATTACCTCACCTATAAGTCTTAATCCAAATTAAAACGAGCAAACTATTTTTACTGAATGTATTATTATGTTTAAAGATTATTATCTACTAATATTTAAGTTTAATTACATAAAAAACTATTATACATTTAAAGTTTTGAAAATACTTTTTTTTCGTGAAAAGTGACTCGAAAGATAATATTCATGATTTGAACCCATAATTCGTCAAAATAAATTGTAGTCATCAAAACCCCAACAAAGACGTTAAAATATGAATAAAAAGCATTCAAAAATATATTTAAAACTTTTTTTAAGCTTCTCTAATGTTTATGTTGTTGCTTAATTATTTATTAGGGAAATGCTTTTATAAAATAAAACACGATTAAAGCTATCCAAAACAAAATGAACTCGGACAAGGGTATCAATGATGCTCTTCGTTCTAAACCAAGCCACACAGAACAAAATAAAAAAAAGTCATTAAATTTAAAACTTTCATAATCAAATTTAAGATTATTTGGACAAATAATGTACTTGTAAAAATGGTGCTAGATTTGTAAATAACAATGTTTGGTTGCTATGTATGTAATTGCCCCTAAATAAAATAAAAATAAAAATAAAAATACAATGTTTTTGATATTTATGAATGTTTCAAGAGGTGCCATGTTTCAGTGGCACATTTTTATTACAACCGATTGGTCAAAAAAGTTCATATAACTTGCTGCCATAAAAAATGAATTAGAATTTTAAAGAAAAGTGTTGCCACCGCAAAAATGGTGAAGAATTCAATGGAATGTGGGCTTGCGAAGCTTTCTAGATGCAACTGGAATCCCTCCCAAAAATGAATCTTCTCATCCAGTCAGACACTACCAGGAACCTCGTGCGCCAACTTACTTGCTTGCTACACAGATTAAGCATAAGTTTTAGACCAAATTGAAGGTCAAGAGCTACTGACAACCGAAAAAAAAAAAAAAAAGAGCAAGATGAGTTATATTATATGATGTTTGGAATGTCCTTGTGTGCTAAAAGAAGTACCTTGCATACACAGAGTACCAGAGCCATTGACTGCTGTGGCCTATGGATATCCAATCGCCGGGAAGCTGTGCAGCCGTCTGCTCTCCGCCTAACGGAGCAAATTGTCCCAGATGCCTATACCTGAAGGGCTTGAAACGATGGCGACCTTCTCCTCGAATACGAATAGGGCCTTCTGATTCCTCTTCACTAATCATCATTTTGTTGAAGCACCTAGCAAGATACTCTCCTTCCTGTGCTGCAACCTGGAAAGCAACAATATATATAATGAAAAAGGAAAGATATAATAGAATTGATGGGATTGTTTGAATTGCAAGCTTTGAACCTGGGCTGTGGCAGGGAGTGCTTTGACCTGCGAGTCCACTTGAGAAAGAGCCTTTTTGAAACCTTCTATGTCGAGTTCGACAGATTCTTTTACAACATCACCTTCAGACTCTTTCAGCAGATCTGACATATCCTTCATTTGTTTCGTTTTCAAATACAGCGCTACCTGAGGATACCTTTCAATAACGTCTTCTAAAACATCTTTGATTTCTTTAACGGTTAAAGTGCCAGAATTATCTTTGTCCGCCACCTTAAAAATTGCTGAGATATCTTCCTGAAATGATATTGGCATAACATAATAAGCACTACAACTGCATTTAGTAGAGATCAAAATGATGACTTTAGTTGAAGTCCAGAAGCATACCATAACTTTTCTTTGGACTATTGTGGCACAATCACCAAGCGCATATATATTCTCACATCCAAGGACTCTCAGCCATTCATCAGTTGCTAAGACACGTCTATTACCCTGCAAACCAAAAGAAAGTGGTGATAAAAAGACTTGCCCTCCATCGAGGAATGGCCATAAAATAAATTCCAAAAACAATGTGGAAATGAGTTCAGAGGATGGCCCCAATAGAATTACCTGATCAATTTGCTTCATCAAGTCCAAAATTATAGGGCGAGTACCAATGCCAGTAGACCAAACAGCCATTCCATATGGTACATTAACCTCTCCGATGGAAGAGTTTGTCATTGTAATGGCCTCACCTGACACTTTAACAACTTTAAAGTTTGTTTTTACATCGATGCCGTCCCTGCCAAACTTTTCCTCAGCAAATTGAGTGATCCTCTTGTCAAACCTACTCAAGGAAACACAATGAGAAGCAGAATCTGGAAACCCTCTTTGACTATAAGTAAAATAATTCAAAAGACCGAGTAATTGATACAAGTTCTATCTTCTCCCCTGATAAAATGATTGAGGGTTGCATGAAAAAACATAAATATATCAAAAATAAATAAATGCATTCACTTACATGGTCAAGATATGTTCCCCTGCTTCAATCAATGATATCTTCACCAATTCGAGAGCATTAGGGTATAACTTGGACAAATCTTCTTTGACAAAATCATGAAGCTCTGCAGCAAATTCAACACCAGTTGGACCACCTCCAATTACCACAAAATGAAGATTCTTCTTCCTTTCTTCTTCATCCAGGTTTGGCAGGCTTGCTTTCTCAAAGCAATTCATCACGCTTCTACGGATTTTTTGAGCATCTTCAACTTCCTGCCAAAGCTTTCATTTTAAAGTCAAATTCTACAACAAGAGGTAATTAACTTTCAGCTAATAATACAATATTTGTTCAGGAACACACAGGCATGTCATAGCATTAACTTTCACCTATTTCTTGCAGCTAGAGAAGGAACGTACCTTTAAAAAATGACAGTGGTCAGAGACACCAGGAGTGTTGAATGTATTAGACCTAGCTCCAAGGCCAATCACCAAATAGTCATAATCTAGCTCAAATTCACCGTTGCCATCCAAGTTTGTTCCAACGTTAGATCTACACAGCACTTTCTTGTTTGTAGGATCAATCTTATAGCATTCAGCCTCAAAAAAATTGACAGGTCCGGTTTTCTGGACAATCATAAAATAATGAAATTACAATTCTCAATCAAGAATTGTTTCCAAATATAACACTGGGAGAAAATAGAAGTGATGAAATATCGTGAGAAATAAAAACTGGGTAAGTAGCATTGTTTTTTAATGAAGATTGCAAGAATTGCAACCACATATGTGGAGACAACCAATTTCTTAATGATCCATAATATTGTGCAATATCACTTCTACAGAGGGAAAAAAGGGTAAAGATAACTAACATCATTTCTATAAATATATTATTGCCCACCTCCTCTTCATATGACACTATCTCTAGTATATAACAGTCAACAGGAAATAAATCTGTTGACACAATGTTACTTTTTGGGTGCAAGAAGCATTGCTCTTTTTTATTCTTTCTTGAGTAATATGCTGTGCCCCCCAAGAAAATTCAAACTTAAAGTATGATTTCTTAGTACTTGTGTTGAAACCTCATGTAGCCTGATTAAAGTGAGTGAGCCATATATATATATCAATTATTTATCATATATATATATACATACCGCTTGATCAAAGAAATTAAAAGTCATATACAATTGATTTCCCCACAACAATCTTTAAATATAACATGACCTGACATAGATTCAACCATCCAATTTACAACACCGCTAACATCAATCTTAGAGCAGCCATTATATGCTTGACTGTTCGATTCAAATTATCTATAACACTAATCTCTAGGCAAGAAAAATATGGCCCAACACAGACCTCAAAGCATATATAAGTCGGTGCTTCACCCTCTAATCATCTAGATGACTAAAATACACTCAATTGAGGGGCGTTTTGGTCTAACGTTAATCTCAAATATAACATAGTTTGTATACCGACCGTAAGCTTTATAATAGTATTAAAATATCCTTCATTCAAATGCTTATAAACACCCAAGGCAATAAGGCAAGGAACTCGCTAAGAGAACCTACTCCTCCATTTCTAAGGAAACTCTTATTGAATTAGTTTTAGCTTACTCCTTCAATATTGCTTACTAATTTGATTGTCAAAAGACCTTCCCGAGGACAAAATCTCAAGATTGGTACACTGTATTTTTACTATAGTTGTTTGTATGCTACAATACACAATATTAGACTCGAGATAATCGTTCCACCAAAACTTTAATAAAACAAAGTAAAATTTTGGGCTCAACAATTTCAAGTCATCTGTAAGAAGTCATCGATATCACTTAACTGACATAATTTATACTAATTTATGTGCATCTCCAAGCATAACTCTATCTCTCTTTATTAAGAACCCATAAAAAATTACCATCTTTGCTTCAACCACCCAAGATTTCAACTATCATTGACTTCAATGAACTCTTCAATGCTTCATTAAGTACTAGGGAGCAACTATAGGCTCATCACTCAAGAAAGAAATCTCATCAAAGTCTTTGCATTTAATGTTGTAATGTGGTAAGTAATACTCACATCCCTCAAAGTACTTCAACCGACACTTCCAAAGTAAAGTCGAGAGTGGTACGGCCTCAACCTATTCAATTACCAACCTCCAAAGGACATGGAGGCCAAAATTCATTGTCTGCATTCACCGCTCAAGTTCGAAGTCCACTCCTCAATTGTAGTTGTCGTCTATGCTCAATAGGGATTATCACCTGCAACTCTTTATATAGCTTCTATGACTGCTATTTAGATGACATTTTTCATACCCCTTTAGTCTTTACAAGCTTCAATGCATGCTTCATTGTCAATATCATCTTCTAGACAACATTATGTTCCTCCATAACCAATGGTTTTGTTTCCCGCTCTTTAAATGGCTTATTATCTATTCTTCAAATGACTTTGATTCTTAACTAGCTTTTATGCTTTCAAACTTTATGGAGCTTCATCACGAACTTCTCCATCGGTTATATTGCTTACACATTATGCAACGCCATTGGTTATTAATGACAAAAATAAAGAGAAAATAGGTATTAAGAGAAAGAGAGAAAGAGAGAGAGAGATCCGAAAGAGGACATAAGGAAGCGTTGTCAAAATTCCATCGAAAGTGCAAATTAAAAGAAATATCTTTTATTATCCGTTACAAAACATAAAATTAATAGCAATCAAATCACCCTCAAATTGCAAATAATATGTGATTTACCATGTTATGATAACATTCAAATAAGTACTTATTATTTTCATAACTTTTACGAAAGAATAAAAAATATGAGTGAGAAATTAATATTTCCCTACATAATAGCTCTTGATTAATTGATCAGGAATATCAAGAATTGAACTCAGCGATCTACGTATAATGAGGTCAGAATATGGCCAAATTAACTCCCATAGAACTCAGGCACAACAAAATTGATATAGACACGAAAGCAAATCTCATCAACGCTAATGTCTAACTTTTTACATAAGTCTGATAATTCAGTTTAAATTTTTATTAACATTAATCTCAAAGCAATCAATATAGATTTACTTGTCTAATACAAATCTCTAAAAACACTAAATTCAAGGCATATGGCCTCAATGGATCCACCCACCATCACGAAGGGCATGATGTGGGATGAGATGCTCTAGCGTATAACTCAAATATGACAACTTAATTCCTTATACTTTGATTGACTAGAAGAAAAAGTTACACTAAATCAATATTTTAATCTAGCACTAAAAAAAGTAAACAAAACAATTATAATAAACATATTAAATACAACAACATCAACTCATCTCTTACTTCCAGATATGTGAGCGATGATCAAATGAGCTCCAAAATTTAAAACAACTACACTAATATGGTTGCCTACATATCCCCTCTCCCAAAGGGATCAAAGTTTGCACAGTCTTTCAAAATGCTCGACTGGGCAATCAGTCCTGTACTCGGATATTCACAAAACTCCTGCAAAAGGTCAATGTGCTTGGTACGAGCACGAGCACGATGAACTGCATTTGTGACCAAGAATATTGCACTCTGATTGTCACAAAATACCTTCAGAGGCTCCTGATCAACTCCCAAGTCATCCAATAGGCCCTGCATCCAAATTGCTTCCTTCCTCGCCTCCGTGACTACCATGTACTCAACCATTGTAGTATACAAAACAACAGTTAACTAAAGAACTGACCTTCAACTGACTTGACCTCCTGCCAATGTGAACAAATAACCCGTCGTAGGTCTTACCTATCCATATTACCTGCATAGTTTGAGATAGTGTAGCCTACAAATAAATCTGCACTGGATGATTACCTCTCAAACACCATGTCAACATCAACTGTACCCTTCAGATACCTCAGAATACTTTTCACAGTCTACCAATGTCTCCTTCATGGATTCTGCATGAACCTGCTCACAACACTAACTGTTTGTGCAATGTTTAATCTAGTATAAACCATGACATACATCAGACTGCGCACTGTACTGCATAAGAAATTGGTCGCATATGTTTCCTTTCCTCATCATCTTAGGACACTGATATGAATTCAACTGATTGTGAGATGCAATGTGTAAACTCACCGCCTTGCTCGAGTCATCAAAATCAAATTTCTTCAGCACCTTTCAAACTTAAGCTCATTGCGAAAGCTAAACCTTTTCAACTGACTTCTCCCTGAAAATCTCCATGCCAAGAATTCTGCGAGCTTCACCCAACTCCTTCATTTCAAAATATATGGACAGTTGATTTTACATAATGTCAACCTCAATATAACTAGCTGATACAATCAACATATCGACAATATTAGAAGCAAGTAATGAACTCACTGTTGGTTAACTTCTTAAAATATGCACAATGATCATACTGAGTCTTCGTGTAATCCTGTCCCCTCATGAACTGATCAAATCTTTTATACCGCTATCACTGTCGAGTCCTCTCATGACCTGATCAAATCTTTTATACCGCTATCACTGTCGAGTTGATTGCTTCAACTCATATAAAAACTTTTTAGTTTGCAAGCCAATTCTTTTGAAGCTCCATATCCAGGCGACGACAACATGTAGATCTCCTATTGTAATTGTCAGTGTAGGAATGTCGTCTTCACATTGAGTTGTTCCAAGTTCATATCGTACCGTGCTACAAGTGCTAAGAGAGCACAGATTGAGGGATGCTTAATAATAGAGAAAACACTTTGTCATAATCACTCCTTATTGTGCAAAGCCTTTTTCCACTAATCTTGCCTTGTACCGCACATCAGCTCCATGAGATCCTTCTTCTTTGCGTACATTGATTTGCACCCGATGATTTTCCTTCCCAGAGGAAGCTTCACTAATCTTTAAGTACCATTCTTTCGAAAAGACTCAATCTCTTCATCTATTGTCGCTCTCCAAAGTTCACAATCTGGGCACTCACTGCTTCTTTGTTGACAAGGAATTTATGTCTATGTGACTGAAAGTGTAATTGTAATATGATCCCTCAACCAAGTTGGTTTTTTAATATCCTAACGCCTAGTTTTGTTCCCAGCAATAGATTCCTAAGCAGGAATTTTACCTCAACATTTTCTTCCACCTACTCTTGAGCTTTATCAACAAATACCTCATGAGCTGCAATTAAATCAGATAATTAAGTTGAAGTGGACGAACTCTGTGGAACAAATGAAGTTGTTTCAAACTCCAACATCTGCTGCATATCTATGGTTCAACTCTCCACTTGCTTTGAGTCCTGATTTTTCAACTACCTTGCCTTGTCGGATGTAATATCCATGCTAATGATAATTTTCCTTTCTGAATGATCATATAGCTTGAAGCCCTTGACTCCACCCCTAAAGCCAAAAAGAACGTCTTTTTTGCTCGGGGTTCAAGTTTATTATTTTGCACATGATTTTAAGCCGGACATTCGAATACTCTTATGTGCTCATAATCTCAAGCAAGATGCTCTGACTACATCTCCTTTGTGGTCTTCTTCCCAATAGCTGTAGAAGGCAGACGGTTCACCAAATGACAGACATATTCTAATGTCTCAGCATAGATTCTATCCAACATAGCATTGAATAACATACATCGAACTTTTTCCACCAAATTTCGATTCATCCTCTCTATAACTACATTTTGTTGTGGTGTCTCTCAAATAGTGAAGTGGTGCACTATCCCAGCTCTCTATCACTCTTACAAGAACACATTTGAAGTGTATTCACCCCCACTGTCTGATCTAATACACCAGATTTTTTTACCAGTCTGAATCTCAATTTACTTCTTCTAAGTTATGAAAATCTCCAACATTTCACTTTTGCGCTTCATGGTGTATACCCAAACATAACTGGAGCAATCATAAAAAAAGAGACAAAGTCTCTCTGCCCGCTGAATGATGTTGTCTTCGTTGAGCCCCAAACACCTATATTAGCATTCCCTAAAATATCTTTATATAGTGGATGATAATCTCAAAAGAAAACCATCTTCTTGTCAAATACACAACGTTTACAAAAATATAACGTGCAGGTGCTTGCTCATTTGATCAATTATTTCATCATCAAAGTTTGAAGTGAAGCCTCTCTAGCATGAGCTAGTTGTATATGCCACAACATAGTGACATCAGAAGAATTATTAACAATAGTAGTCATTCCAATCACTGTACTTCCCTGAAGATAGTAAATATTGTGATGAACTTCCTTTAAAAAAGATTATTGCTCCACGATATATCCTTATAACTCATGCCTCACAACTATCTTGTAGCCCTCTAAAGCTCCAACTGACAGCAAATTTTTTTTGATATCTGGAACATGTTTAACATAGTTAACTCATTCACAGTATCATCATGCATCCTGATAAAGATACTCCCAACACCAATACAACAAACTTGATTATTGCCCATAGACACTACACCATTATCTAGCTCCTATTACATACAAAATCATCCTCAATGAGAACAAATGTGATAGGTAGCACCTGTTTCTAGAATCGTACACGAATCATCTGTAAACAAACTGTGAAAAACTGCTAATAATGATACATCTGAATTCGCCTCTTCACACCTTTCCACAATGAAATTGGTTTTTACCTCAGATGCAACTTCATTTCCCTTTTCTTTCATCTTCGTAAATCTTTCTTCCAATAACTAGTTTCTATATAGAAAAAACATTGATTTTTTTTAAGATTGCGTCCACGAGACCTGCCCTGCTTCTGAGAAATGTCTTCGCTGTCACCTTTCTTTGCCCAATTCTTCTGCTTCTCAGATCTGCCACGTTGCAATGTTAGTGCCTCAACTGATTTCATCTTTACGGACTCCTTATCCCTTCAACAGAAATCGTAAATCAACAATGTCGTAATCACTTTATTAAATTCAAGGCCTTCTTCTCATTAATGAATGCCATAGTGATGTTTTCGTACTTATTCGAAAGCGAATTCAGCATGATGAGCGCATTTTCTTCATCTCCAATCTCCTCATCCAAATTCAACAAATATACTAATAGCTTTGTGAAGTCATTTAAGTGCTCATCAATAGGTAACCCTCGTCTCATCTGAAATGTATAAAATCGATGCTTCATATGGAGACGATTCTTCACACTTTTTGTGAGATTTGTTCTCCAGCATCCTCCACAATTTCTCTGCAGAAGTCTCTATTATCACCCCAAACTTGATTTTTTGCGTCAAGTAATTTCGGATTAAGCTATAAGTACTATGATTCATCTTCAACCAATCTCTCTCTGACATTTCTTCAAGACATTCCTAAATATCTACGATTTCCTCTAAATTCAGAGAACACAACGCATCCATCACCTTGCATCGTCACATGTCAAAGTTTTCTTTGTCATCAAATTTTGTCACAACGATTTTGACGGGATACATGACCACCTGATGAATCTACTTTTCCACTGTCATAGTGAACGTTGAAGAACCTGACACCGTGCTGTGATTCATTGTTTTTACAGTTGGAAACTCTTTAAAAATACTTCAAATAGAAAACCTTTTGACCATTGAGAAAATACTATTCTCGAAAAAGACGCGTGTTTGAAGAGTAAAGGTATTAAGGGAATATATTCCCTCAAGTCTTTGGATCAAAGATTCCGAGTCGAAAATTTTTTTTCCCAAGTACAGATGGATTCAACACTTCGAATACTCGAGTAGAAGAGACTATTGCGCAGAGGCGTTGGGAAGTGTTTTGCTACACTACTGCTCCTTTTGTTGTTTCTGTAGTAAAAGAATTTTTTTGCAATTCTTCATGGGATCAACCAATGCATGATTTACGTGCGAGACAGGTTTGTGCAGTTCACTCCTTCAAGAATAAAAGAGATGTTTATGATTGAAAATGATATTCTTTTTAATATATTATTCTTTTTAATAATATTTTCGCCCTTGCTATTGCACCGCCTGAAGCCACGCGACCCAGCACCCGCCTGAAAAGCTGCTCCATCGTCGCCTAACCTCAACTTAATAGGTTAGGCCCCATAACAAAGCCTGTCGGATGGGCTTGAACCGCGCCTCTACTTGACTGTGTTTGACCTCGTTAGAGCCGCCAGAAACTGCGAATCTACTGACAAAACATGTCGGCTCACCTGCTGACAATAACTCCGGCAGCACATGCCGGTTTTGTTGTCGTCGGTGTCGAACCACGCTCCAATCACGGACCCAAAATTTTGATGTCAATTGTTATGCGAAAGCATAAAAATTCAACAACAATCAATACAAAAGATTTACGCTATTTGGCGTTAAGTCGATTTGCCTACGTCCTCAAGGAGGGAGATTTCATAAGCACCGGATGAGAAAGAAAAAAAAACGGTTTGGGGTTACAACTCAACGCTTCTCACCATAACTCTCTCATAAGTACTAAATTTCCTTTTATAGAGGAGGCTTAGAACACATAAAGACATAAACAAAAAAGAAAAAGTAAACAAATCAATTATAAAAAACCCATTAAATACAATAGTTTTACCACATATTTCATAAATTCCTTCTTCAAGCATCTGTTTTGAAAACAAGTTCCACAATCATCTTCTTTTTCTAGGTTGCTAACCATGATATCTATTTTAACTGGAAAAAAAAACCCAACAATTTTGATGATATATTTATACCTTTTTGATGATATTGCGAATAGGCTCGACGATGCTACGAGGCTCGACGGTTCCACATGTAACACTTGGCAGCAAAGGAGTGAATGCAAAGTAGTTCCGAGGCGAAACAACCCTAACATCATACAAGGAAGTGTCCAAATTTTTTAAGAAACTTGTGCCAGCCCAGCCAGTTCCAAGAACAACCAATTTCTTCTTGGATCCTGCTCCAGCATATTCAGATCCAGGATCGGATCTCGCATCAGCATATGCAACTGCAGCCCCACCACTGAGAAACACAAAACCATCTATCAGACAAACGCAGTCTACAAGGAAACAACAAAACAAAGAGCAGACAGCAAAGTAATAGAACTTCCAATAACAGCAAAGTAGCTTAGCGAACAAAGATGATGTTGGTGGTATAAATTAATTACTTCGGATACACTTGGTGGAGCAGGATTCTGATTAATTATCATACAGTAATAAGTAATAACCTGTCCATTTAAATTTCTACTACTCTGCAATTAGCACGAATCATAAAGCAGCGTGAATCTAACGCCATAGCTAAGCAACCATGAGCCATCCCAGCCCAACCAAAACGTACACAAGGCCGAAAACTCGCACAAAGTTTTGCACCGTTACAAGAATAAAACAGCAAATAAAATAAGTATATGATACATAAATCAAATAGAAGCACTTTTGTCTTAGCCATCTATGAACTCAAAAGGCAAAAAAGTCCAACGTGAGCAGAGCCCAAATCACATCTTCCAGTCGCCCGTCCAAAGCAAGAACTGGACATACAATTAAGCAAACGCCATCATCCGATACGAGATAAAAAATTTTCCTTCCTGAATTTACCGAAATTAATACCGAACATATAAAACCAATAAGAGCAGCAGCAAGCGACGGATCGAAGGCTAAAACCTGGGATCCATGCGAGTCAGATTGTTTGGTTTTCAAGGAACTGAAACAGACCAAATGGAAAAAGACATATTTTTCACTTATTTGATTGTTCGAGGAAAAAAAAATAGACCTGAAATTTTGCTTTAAATTTGTTTAAAATCATACATAGATTGATAAATTGAAAAATGAATACAATCTAAAGTCATTCAAACTACAATTTTACTCGGCCATTTCTGTGAGTCTAACAAATTAAAGCATAGATATTTTCATTCCACTTCGCTCTTTTAAACCTTACAACGCTCCCGAATAAAGGAGAGGAAATGATCAGAAAGAGGAAGTATGAACCTGACGGCAACGAGAACGGCAAACTTGTAAAATCCAGGGAGGCGAATGACTCTCGCCGCCCGCTCTGAGAATGTTGTGAACCCCATCGAACGCTTTGAAGGTCAACAAACAACCTCACAAGGAAGAGAAATTATTTGAAAGATGAGAAGAAGAAGAAGAAGAGGAAGAGGAGATGAAATTGCCGACCGCTCTAAGAAGCAGGGTCTTTTTAAATTGAATTTGGACTGCGTGTGCCTAAAACATGCGTCGGACCCTTTCCCGAAAGTCTGGAAAAGACAAATCATAAATACATATTTAAGCAAGAAATAATATTTTGTTTTCTCTGACTTGTAGAAGAAGAAAAGAGCTTGCCGCTAGCGACGATGGAGGCACCGCCGTCAACAACCAAGCTGTCTTCGGGTCCCGGAGCCACTTTTCTGTTTGATAGAGTGGGTGACTGTTTGGGTGAGCCATGCGGTGATTTCAAGCTGCGTCCTCCAATTTTCGTGGAGTTTGAAAGTATGGCAAAGTGGGAACGTTGACCGATGGCACGAAGACTTCTTAGGTCACGAAGAAGTGGTTACGTGGTAGCAATTGAGATCAATTACACGGAAAAATATTACATCATGAGTCTTAAAATAGAGTTAGATTTGAAATCTACTAATATGCGGGGACGTGACTTCAAGGAAATACACATGTTTTTTGGTGATCCGATATGATAACACAGGAGAATATTCCTCTTGTGTTATTTCGCGTTATTCGGTTGTTATTATGGTGATATTAATGTGTTATTGTGTTATTGTGTTGCATTAGGAATATTCTCAGAACACGAAAACACAGAGGGAATATTCCATTGCGCTAAAACGATTTTTTTTTCTGTCACCTCCACGTGACGTTATTTCATTGGACTACGAACGTAGTTCTACGTTTAGGAGTTCTGATGTAATATTTTTCCAATTAACAAACATTGTCATTTTACCCATTTAAAATGAAGGTAAGTCGCAGTACTATGATAATGATCCAACATTCCACTGAAACATATTCTTCTTCAAAACACACACACACACACACAGATATATATATATATATATA
>NW_018164644.1:652890-678241 GCF_001263595.1 Phalaenopsis equestris | reverse complement strand
ATATATATATATATCTTATATAATCACGTATCTAACTCTTAAACTATAATCTTCATATTTTGATAAGCCATCAACAAAGTTCTACATCCACCACGAATCTTGACGCATGACATGAATCTCAAAGTAATCTTTTGAACAAAAAATATTCAAACGTTGATTGAGTCATCCGGAGCTCTGATTTCAACAAATTTATGGTCAAACTGACCGAATCGGTTATATCGATCTAATAATACCAAAATTGGTTTAATTATCGATTATATCGATCTAATAATACCAAAATTGGTTTAATTTGATTCAACTCAAGCTCAGATCAAGTCATTAAATCACTTTTGGAAGCTTTTCAGTCATAATTAGAAAGTCAAATATATGTCGAATTTGATGAGCTTATAATTGAATCGGACATCTTGACAAGACAAATCTAACGATGTCAAGATCACTCAATTCCGACATCATTATGACACTCAAATGTTAATCAAGCTCCGTCTGATCATGGAATCTCTCTAGACCGTCCGATCAGAATCACTTATATTTTATTATTAATTGCAATTGAGACTATAAATAGAAACCCACCCCTCTTAAGAAAAAGAAAAAGCTTGATGTCTGAAGAAGGTTGATGCTTGGAGAAGAAGCTAAAGTTGTCTTCTACTCTTGTAGCTGTCGACCACCATAAACTACCGTCGACCACCACTCGCTAGTCGCCACCCACTCCATGCAATGAAGCACCGTGCAAAGCAAAAACTAGCGTCGCAGAGTCATGAAGCAACTTATAAAGCGACACAACATCCCGAACACTGAGCTGACCCAAAAACGGTGCAACAATGCACTCCAAAGATAGAGTGACAACACACTCCGAAGACGTTGCATAAGTGCATCTCAAAGATGAAGTAACGACGTACCTCGAATACGCTCGTGCAACTCTCGACTTCGGCTCTCGCAGCCTAAAAACGTCATTACAACTCATCACTATGACCTTTGTGACCAACTACATCTATTGTGGTCCACAACTCGTATAGCTTCCGACTCCAGCCTCTGTGGCCTACGAGGTTATTACAGCTCACCACTTTAACCAGTATGACTAACTAAGATATATGTGGTCCACAATTCATGCAACTCTTGCCTTTGGCCCTCACGGCCTACAAACATCATTATAACTCACCACTTCGGCCTATGCGGTCCACAGTTTGTTCAGCTCCCGACTTCGACCTTCAAGGCATATGGATGTTATTACAATTTACCACTACGACCTACGTGACTAATTACGACCTACATGTTCCACAGCTTGTGTAGATCCTAACTCTGACTTCTACGACCCAAGGACATCAACGTGCTTCTCTACTGTGGCCTATACAACCTACATGGTCCATAGCTCCCACAACTCATTATTACGATCTTGGTGGCCAACCCACACTCATGAAGAAACCATCTACGACACATCGAGCTAACTACTGTCATGGTTATCAACTACGACTTCTACGACAAGCTATCGCTGCAGCTACCGTCTGCAACACTTAAGGACGGACTACTACTTCCACAACAATCAACAATAACCCTTACAACATGTTATTTAAGATCAACAATCGGATTATGACTATACAACTTTGTAATTTTATATTCTCTAATTTAGAAGAAGATTGAACTTGTGTAGATTTTTCCCCTTTTAGGGGTTTTCCACATAAAAGTTGAGGTGTCTCATCTTACTCAATTCTCTTTAATTGTCTGAGTATGTGTCAGTTATTTATGAAATGTTAAGATAATAAATAATCGTCACTCTACCACTGCGAATCTTCTAGCACTTCAGTTTGGCGTCGTCTGTGGGAGACAAAATTTTGATCGACATTTTCTTCAAATCTGAGCACTAAGCTCCTATTTCATTTCCCAATTATGACAGTTGGTAGATACACTCATAAGTTTTAAACTCTCTATGAACCAAAAGCATATACTTCTCTGTTCCCTGGCTACGACTAAACATCGTGCTACTATGAAAATGATTCTCTAATGACACAAATATAACGTTAGTCTTTTTATCTTGATTGTTTTAGCTCGAATAGCTGCATTTGATTGAGTAAGTGAGCCTTTTGGTCTTCAGTCCATGAGCCCTCATTTTTCGTATTTTTTTCCTTTTAAAGAGTTAAATTTCCTCAAGATCACTGCTTGATTATGCTGCAGAGCATTATTTGGCTATGGGGTGTACTAATAAAGTCGCCCTAACTTGCCAAGCGAATCCATTGAATCAATTTGCCTAACTGATTGAGCAAAATTTTTAGTTGAACAGGCTACCAACGTTAATTTGTCGAATTATCTTGTTGACTCAGTCGAAGTCATCTAAACAGTTTTGCCGAGTTTACCTGCTAATTGGTTGAATTGGGTTGCCACATTATGCATCCTTTGAATATGCTTAGAATATTCTGAGCAAATCACATGCTTGATGCTGGCCTACATTTCAAACTTGGCCAAAGGGAATTTCACTGCTGGAAATGTTTTCTAAATCGGGGAAAAAATAGGTGGATTCATTTAGCCGGTTATTTCCGCTAAATGTGTTGTCGAATTAACATGATGGGCATTAATGACAGCTAAAAAAATGATTGAATTTTCAGCCGGTTTATTGAACCGACCAAAAAACCGACAAAATTTTCAATTGGTTCATAAATCACCTTAAATCGGCCGAATGTGCAAATAAAGTTTAGCTGAAAATTTGATTTAATTGAAATTTCAACCTTCAAAATACTGTCTTAAATTGCAATTGATCCCCAAAATCGCCACTTTTCTTCCCTTTTCCCTCAATCTCTCTCGATGTTGAAAACTATGCTCCGCTCACAATGTCAGCATGCAATCCAAAGAGAAAATATTACATCAGGACTCCCAACGTAATTTGCGTTCGGAGTCCAATGACGAAGCGCCACATGTCAAGTGAGCCCCACTGTAGTACACTGGTATTGGTCTGTGTTAAAAACTGTGGAGCACACTTGACACGTGGCGTACTACTATTGGACTCCGAATGTATTAAACGTCTTGATGTAATATTTTTTCAGAATCCAAACCCTTGAGAAGATAACCCTTATATTTCTCCCTCTTCCTCGTCTCCGCCCCCGTCTCTGCCCCATGAAGTCTGCTTTAGCTCTAAATCCCATAAATCCGTTAGGATTTAATGATGCTTGGATTAAAGAACTTGAAGATATTTAGGTTAAATCCTGCCTCATTCTGGGTGTGAGTTTAGGCCAAAATTAAATATCTTGCTTTATTGTTTATAGTTTAGAAAGATTTACATACATACCACTAAATTCTTATGTATTCACTTATCTAACACCTAAACTTTAAGTTTGCGTACATGCAACTTTCGTTATAAATAAAAATCTGTAATTTACTATTTAAAATTTAAAATGATGAGTTTCTTATGTGATATGAATGATTTGGGTTGTGTACATCTACAAAGTAAAGGTTAGGTGTTAGATGTTTAAATACATAAGTATAGGTTGGTATGCATGTAAATGCCCATAATTATGTCACTTGCAGTTATTTGAAATTGAGATGTATGGTCGAACTGCAACTACATGAGAATCAAAAAGAAAAATTACACTATGTATTTTTGAAGCCAAGAGTTAGAAACTTTGACCTATAACATATTAGAAAAATTAGTGAGAGTTAGTGAATGTTTTATTGCTTGAGATTTAGTATAATTCGAAAATATAATAATAAGATTATACCCATTAGCATTGGAGAATCTTATGTTCCATGGAAATATTTGATTTAAAATATTTTACATTTGTGAATGAACAATTAAACTTGACTGCTATATTGCTCTAACTTGTTTACTATTTATCATATAGAGTTTACGTTCAGTTCGAACATGGATTTTTTTTAAAATTTTGTTCAAGAATGTTTATTAGTTTTCCTATCGAGTATTATTTGCCATTTCAAGTTAACAACGACCATAAATAATAAATTTTTTTGCCCTCTTGAAAGAGAAGGAGATTCAAATTTTCTAAAAAGAAAAGAAAATGGTGCATTTACATACATATCACATGTTTCTTATTTGTTTATATATCTAATACAAACATTCATATTTACATGCAAACTACTGAAATGGTGAATTTAACTTTTTAAAAGTTAAAATAGTGATATTTTTATGTGATATAAAAGATTTGGGATTTACTTATATATTTAACTATCTATGATGTCAATTTTAATAGTTATGTACATATGTATGAAAAAATATATTAAATGAATGAGTTAAGTATTTTTTTCCTAAAATATATAGGTTATTAATGGATATCCATGATGTAAGATAATGAATATACCATAGATTCCATTCGAACAAAAATGATTAATTGATAAATTCTTGAATGATGTTGAGTTTTCTGTGTAATCAACATCACAACTTCTTTCTTATTTTTTTGGAGAGTAAAATTCGATGTTCATGTGTGAAGCATAGAAATCATACAGGCTTACCTCCATACAATGAAATGTTTGATTCATATCATTGTAGATTTAAACCAATTTGTCGGTTTTGGACTTCACATGGAAAAACAAACCATAGGTTGATTATCAATTTGGTGCTTTAACGAGCTCTGTTCCATCAAGTGAGTATGATTCTACTAGAATTGAAAAAAAAAATATTTTTGATGAGCAGGAGTTCAATTTGCCGAGCAAGTGGATAACGAGGGGCCACCGAACAAAGAAACTCAAAATTTCTATGAATTACTAAATGTCTTGCAATGGTTACTGTGAGAAGGTTGCATCATGCATTATGAGTTATCAGTGGCTCTTGGAATTTTAAACCATAGAGTAGGCATAATATAGTTGCATACTCTCTGATGCCAAGCTATCTAATTCATTTGGGCTGATGCTTCTACAACTTCTCAGTTGGTGAATCACTCTTCTTTCATTGCTATTTATAAGAAGACTCCACAAGAGATTTGGTCAAGTAAACATGCAGATTATTCTAATTTAAGAATTTTTTTTTATTGTCCTACATATGCTCATATTAATAAGGATAAATTAGGGCCTAGAACTATTAAGTCTGTATTTTTTATTATAAATTAGGGCCTAGAACTATTAAGGCTTTATGGTGCCCAAAATCAATAAAGTGATCATTAGTATAAATGTTATATTTGATGAGTTTGCTATATTACATACAACACTTACTATAGAATTTAAGGATGATGATCATAATGAGATGTCTAGCAGATAAGTAGTGGGACACATTTATCTTCGAGCATGACTTATTGGTCAAATTCAAATATTCATAGTGATGTTGCATTCTCATCACCATGATAACAAGTTATTTTTGAGTCGGAAAGAGTATATGGAGAAAGTTCTAAATATATTTAATATACATAATATCAAACCTGTTAATATTTCATTGGTTGTATATTTAATATTTTTATCAGCTTTGTGCTTACAATCAGATGATGAGATTGAGTATATGTTTTGAGTTACACATATTCCAGTGTAGTGGGATCTCTCAAGTATGTTATGGTATGTTATCATCCAAATTTACCAAATATAGTTAGTGCAGTCAACATATACATGAATGATCTAGGTAAGGAGAATTGGACAGTAGTTTAGTGGATCCTTATGTTTCTATATGAATTAAAAGATGTTTGTTTATAGTTCAGAAAGACAATATATAGTGTTATTAACTATATTGATTCATATTTTGTTAGAGCTCTTGATAGAATGATATCAGTCATAGGATATATGTTTACTTTTGCTGGCTTTGCAATTAGCTGAAAAGCCACTTTACATTTAATAAAAAGACACTATCTACAATGAAAATCGAGTACATAGCTATGAAGATTTGAAGATCACCACACTAAATTATGATACTCAAACTGTTATTTGTTTCAGTAAAAATTAGATGTTTTAAGAGAGAACCAAGCATGTTGATGTTCATTACCACTTTATTTATGAAGTTATCGTTTGTGGTGATATTATTGTAAGAAGATCAATACTCATGATAGTTCAACAAATTTGATGGTTAAATTACTCTCAATAGCAAAGTTTGAGTGTTGGTTGCATTTTCTTAGTATTTATTATTGATCGTTAGAGCATCATGTAAGAGGTGAAGAAAGTTTTATCAAAGATTAAATATCTATTCTACATTTTTGGGGATTCATTTCTAGGTAAAGATTATTAATTTGTGACCCAAATTTTTGTGGGCCCCACCTGTTTTATAATAAAATTGTGAACTTACGGATTGAAGCTTTAGAAGGAAACTTTGAGCACACAGATAAAAGGTTTCTACCATTTGTCCAATTCTATAATAGCCTTTGGATTACAATTTTTGTGCTCTTGCTTTATTTGCTCTCTTTTATTTTTATTTTTACAATTGTCTTGCCTAGAGCTCTAAATACCCTCCTTTTGTTTTGTACAAGTGAACTCACTTTTTTTGCTTTAGTTTTAATGCATGTTTTGGGCAGCTGCAGCTTATCCAGATAAGCAATTTATCCTGATAAGTTGTTGTTCTGCAATTGATCTGGATGAACTAGCTGACCGTTTGTTTGTGTGTTTGAAAAATAATTGATTTGTAAACAATTTATCCTGATAAGTTGTTGTTCTGCAGTTGATCTGGATGAACTAGCTGGCTGTTTGTTTGTGTGTTTGAAAAATAATTGATTTGTAATTGTTTCTCGATAAATGATCATTCTGCCGTTGATCTGGATAAACTACCATGCTTTTTGCCTAGCACTAACAACCATTAAAAGCAACCAAATTTATTATATGTTTATAAATTTATTTGAAGTCCTCAAAATATTCTTTCACATAATAATACCCATTACGCAATACTTATAATCAATCTTTTATTCCACGTGTTATCTCCTTGCTACTACCCTGTCATCTAGTAAAACGCATCAAGTTCTATCAAACCAAGCTATTGCTTGATTTTATTTTTGTTCAAAAGTAAAACATGAAACTCTTCAATATAAATTTTATAACCACCAAAATTTCATAGCACTCATCTACGAATTTTAAGAACCTTAATCTTTTGTCTACAAATTTTAAGATCCTTGATCTTCCAAATCTTTTTAACATTACCATTTTTCATTTCAAGAGAATCTGAGCGATCAAAGAAACTAAAGATGCTATCTTAAAATAAATTAGATAAAAGAAGATGTTAAGTGCACAAACCATCACTTCACAGTCCTCTTGCTCACCGTCTTCGAATCTTTTCTACGTCGCTTCACCGCAGTCCTGCCCTTTACAATAAAGCTGTCTTCATCATCCGAGCTTGCCTCCACTCTCATCTGCTTCCTCCTTACCGGTTCGGAGGCGACCATTTACTCGATCTCCTCTTACTTGACTCAACCGACCTCGCTCGCTGCCTCTTCGCTTCTCGAACCCTGTGATTCCTCTCCCACGACGTCTGATCCATATCCGTGGTTTGTTCCCGTGCTCCGACGACGTCTGATCCATATCCGTGGTTTGTTCCCGTGAACGCTTTCTCTGATCTCGCACTCCCGCAATGAGGGACTTCTTCATTATGTCAGACGAAGGGCAGCAGGGTAAAGTCGTGGGTCACAGGGTTGATCTCGTGTTTCTTCATTAAAAAAAACGACGTATCAAAAGACGCATGCCAAACACAGCTATCAAATGGAATGACATTTTCAAAACGCAACTGCGGGCAATAGCCTGCCCCAAATGGGTCCTCATATTGGTTGGAGCTCTTTCTTTGTAATTATTTTATTTTATATAATGAACTCTCCTTATCTGTCAACTATATTTTTTATTTTAAGCTTTTTACGTAAAATCAGTGCATTCTTTCTTTTATTTATTTCAATGTTTGTTTAATTGACTTCATATCAAATTTCATAACATTTATTAACAAAATAGTGTAATTGACATGTCAAATAACTTTTTTATTAAAAAATAGGTCAAAATTGTTGGAAGATAAGAGATTGATATAAGATGACGTATGCTAAAAAGAGAAGAAGAACACTTATAAAACTCACTTTTATTTCACTCATTTACTTATTGATTATACTTTATATAAAACTCAGACAAGTCACATCTATTTATACTAGTGACAACTCCAAATAGAATCGTGTCAGCATATTTCAATCGTATGGATATTGTTAAGAATATTCCTCAAACTTCAATTACAAGTGTCATTAATTACATATTTTAAAATTCTCTAAAATCACTCCTTTAAAATATATCTCTAGAATCCTCTAAAATTTTCTTCATAAAATGAGTCTACAAAATTTTCAAAATTTTTTTCTAGATTATGAACTCAAAACCCAATTTAAACAAACTTTAATTTTAAACCAAAACACCTTCAGCACAGATATAATTGCTCAACGTCTCTCAAACATCAATTCCAACGGAATTCACGTATTCCGCGTTAAGACCGATTTGTAGGCGTTTCATGCTCCCACCAATAGGAAAAGACAATAAATTGCCAACTAAAATTTGACCTAAACTTAATAAACAAAATTTTTTATTACTTAGTTAAGGTGCGCCCCGGAATTCGAAATGCTGTTCTGACAACAGCACGGACCTTTCGAAATAATCTACAACCATGCAAATCACATGGAATAGTTTTTTTAATTTCCAGGTATTAGAATACCAAGATCATCAGGATTTAAACAGGTTTTTTATCAACTTTTTTAGGAAGATTTACATACAAACAACTAGATTCCTATGAATATATGTACAGATCTAACACCTAAAATTCAATTTTTTACTTTCATGCCACATTGCCTATACATGAAAGGCTGTATTGAACTTTCTAAAAGATAAAATAGTGATATTCTTATGACATATAAATGTTTTGAGTAGTATAAATGTAAGAAAATAAAAATTAGATGTTCGATATGTAAATGCATAGGAATTGAATGATATGTATGTAAATGAGCTGTTCTATTATGTTAGCAGAGCTTTCATCCACCAAGACAAGATCCGGCCTTACCTAGCTTACATGTTGGAGCTCACTAGTTTACTTTGCTACCTTGCAACCATAAAAGCTTCTCACTCACCTCCTGCTAACCCACCATAATTACCCACTTGGATGTTCATCTCCTTTGCCCATAGAATTGCCAGCCACCATTAGCAAATATGGAGGATCATCTTTCATTGTTGACTATAAGACTCCAATCATCTATGTGGCCTTCAATAATAACATTTCATTGGATTCCACATATAATGCATTTTTGGTGCAACCCATCTTAGTCTCTTGCTGGAGTGCTTAGGCTTTTAACTAAGATGTATTGTGGGTCCAAGATTTCTCATATATGCGACAATTGAATTTGCTCCAATGTCCCAACAAAAAAAAAAAAGAAAAATAATAAATAAAATACATAAGTCAACTTTGATCGAATTGTTGGATGAAATTAGAAAGAATGAGGATGAAGAGTAAGTTAGACAAGAGGAAAATCATTGTTTCCTTTTTGTGATACAATCTTCAGGACCTTATCCATTATTATATAGATTTTTTTTTATTTATAGAGGGCTCTCTCATATAAAATAAAATTGATACAAATTAAGCACAATCTCTAAGAATCTCTGATTTATGCTTTAATGTGTTTTTCTTATTTTAACATTATAATTAATATTATCTCTGAAAATGTTGTGTCTCGATCGTTGTTTGTTTCCCTTAAAGCTCAGGTTGTGTAGAGCCCGAAATGACATACTTGTAGTTTGCATACATGGGAAAAATAGTAACTATATAATATGAGTTATCTAATAAAAAAATGCAACGCACTTTTAAAACTTTACAGAAACTTGGAGAACCCATGGAAGAAGTCCTAGGCAAGTCCAATGGCGGCTTTGACAGAGGCGCGGGTAAGTTCGGTTTTGCGTATAACATCCACATGGGTGGTCATCCTATATATGGAAGAGGATCATTCCATGTTGACACTACTGGCGAACTAAACATAAATGTCGTGTTTACCTTGAAAAGATATGAGAATACTTGATTTTATTGACGAAAAAATGGGTATAAATGCCCCTTACAAGACTTACTGGTAAGGAAAACAATAAAAATAGAATACAGTAGCAAATAAAAGAAATAATGACAAAATATAAGAGATAGCTAATCTCTCTAATTTAAGGAAAGAAATACATAGAGATTGTCAAGATCCCTCATATAAATTATAACCCTCTAAATATAGAGTTATAATAAATATGAAATATAATAATTAGTATTTTCGAGATCTTTCAACACTTCCCCTCAAGTTGGGTTGTACAGATTGTACATGCCTAACTTGTTACATAATTCTTCAAAGTTGATTCTTGGGAGAGGCTTAGTGAAGATATCTGCTGTTTGATGTCGGGAAGAAATATATGCAAGTTCGACGACTCCTCTCTTAATGTTTTCTGAGATGAAGTGTCGATCGATCTCGACGTGTTTTGTTCTGTCATGGTGTATTGATTCTTTGCAATGCTGATGGTTGTCTGGTTGTCACATTGTAGTTTGACAGTTTTTTCAGTTAGCATTCCGAGTTCGCTGAGTATTCTTCAAATCTACATTCCTTCACAGATCCCGAGTGCAAGAGCTATGAATTCAGCTTCAGCGCTGCTTCATGATACCACAAATTGCTTTTTGCTTCTCCAAGTGATTAGGTTTCCCCAGACATAAGTGCAATAATTGGTAGTCGATCGTCGGACCGAGTCATCTCCTGCCTAGTCTGCTTCTGAATACACTTCTATACTTCGATCCTTATTCCTTTGAAACAGTAGCCCTTCGCCTGGAGTCATCTTGAGGTATCTAAAGATTCTGTATACTGCATTCATGTGTTCTTCCATAGGGCTGTTCATGAATTGACTAACAACACTAACAGAAAAACCAATGTCGGGTCGTGTGTGTGAGAGATAGATGAGTCTCCCCACGAGTCACTGATATCTCCTTCTATCCAGAGGTGTGTTATTTTTCTCAGTGTCGATCTTCTTGTAGGGATCCATTGGAGTATCGACGAGTTTGCAACCGAACATACATGTTTCCTTCAACAGGTTCAATGTATATTTTCGTTATGACACAAATATTCCTCGTTTTGATCGAGCTAGTTCCATGCCGAGAGAGAACTTTGGGTTTCCGAGGTCTTTGATTTGGAATTCCCGAATGAGAAGCTTTGTCAAATTTGTGAGTTCTTCTTCGTGATTTCCAGTGAGGATGATATCGTCGACGAACACGATCAGAATTGCAATCTTCTTTTCGGGAGAGGTTTTCACGAAGAGAGTGTGATCTGCATGACACTGAGTATACCCGTGTTTTGTCACTGATTTTGTAAATCTATCGAACCATGCTCGGAGAGATTGTTTGAGTCCGTACAATGATTTTTGGAGTTTGCAGATTTTGTTGTAAAAGGTTCAAGGCTAGTTTGGTGGCCAAAAGTTTCATTCAGACTTATGGGATAGACTATCAAAGGACTTTTACACCAGTGGCCAAGCTAAACACAGTAAGAATTTTTATTTTTTCATTGGCAGTAAATAAACAGTGGAAACTACGGATGTTTCTAGTCTGGAAGGTGCTTCCATGTAAACTTCTTCTTCCAAATCGTCATTTAGGAAAGCATTTTTCACGTCAAGTTGATGAAGCTGGCAGTCTTCATTTACCACAAGTGAGAGAAGGATTTTGATGGCGTTAAGTTTGGCCACAGGGGCAAATGTTTTTTTATAATAAATACCGTAGGACTGTGAAAACCTTTTTCTACAAGACGTGCTTTTAAGCTTTCAATTGTATCATCTGCCTTGTATTGGACTTTGAAGATCCATTTACAGCCGATTGCTTTCTTTCCTTTTGGCATGTTTGAAACAGTCCATGTACCATTCTTTTGTAGGGTTCTTACCTCCTCATTGATGGTTGCTTTCCACCCCGGGTGTTTGAGAGCTTCATCAATTGTGTTTGAGACTTGTGTATTGTCAAATGCAGTGACATATGCTCGGTAAGCTGAAGATAGTCTTTCATAGACACAAAGTTGGAGATCAGATGCATTGTGTGTTCGTACATGAGTGGAGGGCGGATGGAACTAGCACCTTTCCTAAAAGCAATTGGAATGTCGGAGTCATCAATCATAGGTATAGTAGATTCATGCTCAAGTGTGTTCGGCAAGTTGACAAAATTCACATTGAAAAGAACGAACATCTTTATTGATAAATAAATTTAGAAATAGTTTTACAAGATACATAAAATTTGGATGGCCGAGATGAAAATGTCATAACATGATTTCAGAATCTTTATTGACACTAGAATTGAAGACAGAATGATGGGTAGACAAATGTTCACAACGAGGTCGTGATGGTGAAGTACCGTTGATGACATAGAGACCCGAACACATCTCAGCATTGCCAATTGTCGTCCCCGAGTCTGCATCCTGAAATTCACGCATAGCAGGTAAAAATTTAGCAATACACCTCAGATCACTAGTCAACTTTTTGATGGATATTCAATTGCAATTTATCGGAGTAGAATGTTTTGGGTGATGCACACGGAGCCAAAGCCGGTGACTGTGGAGACAGAGCCATTGGCAACGCGGATGGTAGAGTTGTCTCTGCATGACATATAGTTATGGAGAAGGGAGGCATCGCCAGTCATGTGATGAGAAGTGTCAGAATCGATGATCCACTGACCGAGGGATCCTTGACTGATTGTGAAGGCATGGTAGAACGTACTTTGATGCGAGAGCAAGACAGTGATATGGTCGGGAATAGCCAAATCTGGTGATTTGCCGATCAATTTGTGCAGCAAATCTAGTTGCTCTTTGCTGAATGGAGTGGGCGCTGGTGCAGGAAAGTCATCGACAGCGACAGCGTTGTTGGCACAGGAGCGTGATCAGACTAAGGCTTCCAATCGGCTGGCTCTCCATGAAGCACCCAACACGTGTCTTTATTATGACATGATTTGCGGCAATGGTCGCATTAGGGACGACCTTTGCTTGATGGGTTGTCGCTGTGTCGAGGTGAAGGAACCCGAGCTACAAGGGCGGAGGAGTCAACGAAGAGATTGGGCGAGGTGGAGATAGGCCCAAGCATGACTTCAACTTAAATTAATTTTCTTTTTTTTTTCCTTTCCATATTTAGGGTGGATATATTTGAAAAAGGTTGTAAATTTGGAAATAGTTGTACGGTATATATAATCTCATAGTTGATGATTTGAAATAAGATTTCAGAGATAATTCTCTCCTTAATTTTCATCACTAATTATATGAAAAATTATGATTTTGTAATTAAAAGGCCTCACAAATGCTCGTTAGTGGTTTGAAGCTTAATACACGAGAGCGGAAATGATCGAGATAGTTGTTGAGGCCGAGAAGGAATTTGAATATCCTTTTTTGCTCGATGATCTGACGGTATAAGTTGGAGTCCGGAGTGCATGACCAGGCATGAACTTCATACATGTCAACCTGCTGCCAGTAACGTGAGAGGGCATTAAAATACTGAGTCACAAATTGATCACATTGGCGAAGATCGTGGAGGATTGACTCGATCTCGAAAAGCTTGGATGTGTTATCTGAGTGAGAGTATGTCTCTAGAGCAGCATCCCAAATACGTGTCGTAGAGAAAAAAATTTTCGACGATGTCTTTGGTCATGAAATTGATTAACCACAACATGACCATGTGGTTTTCTGGATTCCATGTCCGGAATTTTGGGTCATCCTTGGTTGGAGCGACGACATCATCAGTGATATATTCGTCCTTGCCTCTGTCGCAGATAAACATCATGACAGATTGAGACCACTGAAGGTATTTCTGGCCGTTGAGTTTGTGGCCAGTGATGAGGGAGGAAGTGCCATCGATTCCGGCTATACTACAACAAATCATCATAACATTTTAAAATACTCATTAACAATTCCAAATTTTCACTCAACATCAAAAAAGGTCTTAATTAACAAAATTATATCATCTTCCAAAAATATACACTGAATGAGAGGACTTGATTTTATTGACGAAAAGAGGGGTATAAATACCTATTACAAGACTACTGGTAATGAAAACAATAAAAACAGAATACAATAGAAAAAGAAAGGAATAATAACAAAATATAAGAGACAACTAATTTCTCTAATTTAAGGAGAGAATTAAATAGAGATTCCCAAGATCCTTCATATAATTTATAACCCTCTAAATATAGAATTATAATAAATATGAAATATAATAATTAGTATTTTCGAGATCTTTCAGCATACCTTTTTCACATGGGTGGCCAATGACTTGGTCGGAGAGAAAACTGAGTAATATGCTACTTCTAAAATTACTCGAAGCTCTGAAAAATATGTGACCAATGTTGATGATAGCAATTCCCAACTAGAGGTGTCAACCTTTTTGAATTTGGTTCGTAGTGTTAGTTGAATCGATTATTACATTACATTATTTGTAGGCGAATCTTCGAGATTGCAGCAACAACTGGATCCATGGAGCATGGGGTGCCCTTCCACGAAGAAAGATGCTTCCAATATCATGCTATTGCCACTGTCGTAAAACATGTACAAAAACCGGTCATATTAAGGCTTGTAGTCCGAACTTGAGCAACAATTGGCCAGATCAAGGTGTTTAGTGGGCCTATGAAAAATTCCTTAAGCAAACTAATAAAATGATAAATCAATCGAATTTTAGCATTTTTTTTTAAAATTTATTATATATATATAAGCATTTAACCAAAAAAAAATACAATCACTTACATTATTACCCAAGAAATATGCACTTGCAGGATTTTATTTCTTCTCATATTTTTTTTATCACATAATATTTTATGTTTTCTAAAATATATTATATAAATGGCCAATTTCAAGACGGAGAAGAAAAATATATTCTCTTTTCTTGAATACAGGCTTTTGCCGATAAAAAGGAATCAAATGATTCAAGTGGAGTTTTTTGTCACATATCAATAAGAACTTTAGGACATCATAAGTTTATAAAAATACTATTACTAAATCGTTTTACATGGACTTGATCAATAGGAATTAATGAGAGTGAACTGTTAAAGAGCTATTCTAGCATCTCCCATGCTTCTTCAAATTTCAGCAAACATTTCATCAGGATATAAAGTTCAATCGTTGTCCATTTTATTTAAATCAATTCACCTTCATAGATAAATCTAAAGAAAACTTCATAATTATGTTCACTATGCTCTGGTCAAATATTACTTAAAACCCTAATTTGATGTCTTCTCAAAAACAGCATTTACAATATTTTCTTGGTGCATGCATCTTAAATCATGCTTAGAGTTGTTTCATACCATAAATAAATAGACCTCAAAAATTGACAATGAAGTCCATTTTCTATGCACAACCTCATTTTTTAGAGCGAAAACTGTGAACTATACAACTGTATAAATTTTCTTTTCCAGCCAGCTCTCTCAAAATTTTATTCTCAAAGAGAAAAGAGAACAACACTTTGAGCTTATTAAACTGCAATTCTCTTGCCATAGCTCGACGCCCATTGCCGCCAATTACACCTTAATTCACACCTCAAATCATGATTTTTTTTTATATTTTACGGAAAAGTGATATATATATATATATATATATATATATATATGATACGTCACCAACAAATTTTCATCATCTGACACAAATCTCGAAGCATAACATAAATCTCAAGACTATATTTTAAGCAAGAAATATTTAAATATTGATAAAAAGTCATCCAGAGCTCCGATTTCAACAAACTTGTAGTCAAACTGACCGGCTTAATGAGACAGACATGATGATATGAAAATTAGTCTAATTTGAGTTAAATCAAACTCAAATCAAGTCATTACACCACCCTTAAAAGATTTCTGGACACATTTGGAAGGAAAAACAGATATCGTTATTGACAATTTTAAACTCGAATCAAGCGGCTCGACAAGACAAACCCAACGATACCAAGATCACTTAATTCTGACATCGTTAAGACACTCAAATATTCATTAAACACGATATGATCAGAGAAAACTCTCTGGACCGTTTGATCAAAATGATTGATATTCCTGCATTAATTGTACCTAGAACACTATAAATAGACCCCCACCACTCACATGAGAGGAAGATGAAATTTAGAGAGAGAGAGTTTGAGACCTTGAGGAAAAGTTGCAGCTCAGCATCACCGCCGACCGCCGTCGACCACCGTCGATCGTCGTCGACCTCCGTCAATCCTCATCCACCAGCACTAACCACCATCGATCACCTCCAACCAGACACCGTCAGTCGATGTTATAATCTGAAAAATATAGTTACATTTTTCCGTCTTTGAAACAAGAGATTTCCGTAATCATTAATTAATAGTGAATTTCCGCAACTGCCGCAACTGAGCCAGCTCCCGTGGTTTTTTCTTTACGGGTTTTGCACGTAAAAATTTCTGGAGTAATCACCGTTTTTTTCTCTTTCATCTATATGTGTGCTGAACTTTCGACAACGCTAAGATAATAGCACGCATATATATATATATATATATATATATATATATATATATATATATATATCAAACATATATATAACTAAGAGTTGACTTCCGTTCTCGCTGTAAGAACTTCATTTAGCTTTCCCCGACCTTACAATGCAATTACGCACTAATTCTTTTTCAAGTATAAATTTCAAACCTTTATATGCAAGACCATGACCTACAGCCGACTTCCGTTCTCGCTGTTAAGAACTTCCTTTAGCTTTCCCCGACTTTACAATGCAATTACGCACTAATTCTTTTTCATCAATATAATTTCTCGTAAGGCCAAATCCATTCCAACTTAAAGTCATGAGACCTCAGAGCATACTTTACTGAAGAATTAATAGTGAGTTGACTGGACCGTCGGGGCGTTCCCTCCCCTTCCCACTCCATTGTAACTTCTTAGAAAACAACCACGGAACCTCGCAACCCTTTCACTCACTCTCCGCCCAACACCCAACGCCTATAAATTCTCCAATTTGTCACACAACCTCTCACTCACAATTCCAGCAACCAATCAAATTAACCAACCTTCCCCCATGGCCTCATCTCCACTCCACTTCTCCGTTCGCCGGCGACCGCCACAGCTGGTGCCTCCAGCTTCTCCTACGCCACGGGAGCTCAAACGGTTGTCAGACATTGACGACCAGGAAGGCCTCCGCTTTCAGATACCTGTCATCCAATTCTACCGACACGAGCTTGCCATGGCCGGCCAGAATCCGGCAGCCGTCATACGTGACGCCCTCGCTCGAACACTTGTTTTCTACTACCCTTTTGCCGGCCGGCTCCGTGAAGGAGACGGCAAGAAACTATTTGTTGATTGCACTGGCGAGGGTGTTCTGTTCATTGAGGCCGAGGCTGATGTGAAGCTCGAGGACTTCGGTGATGCCCTGCAGCCTCCATTCCCCTGTCTCGAAGAGCTATTATTCGACGCTGAGGGAACCTCCGCCGTACTTAACACTCCATTGCTGTTGATCCAGGTTGGTGCCTACGTCAACGTTCTTGCGCTCCGATCTTTAACCACTATGGAATAAAAAAAAGAACATTTTTTTAATATATTTATAAATTTAATGTTTGTGTGTTATAGGTGACCCTGCTAAGCTGCGGGGGATTCATCCTGGCCCTCCGGCTAAACCACACCATGTCCGACGCGCCGGGACTAGTTCAGCTAATGACGGCTGTGGGAGAGCTAGCTCGCGGATCGTCATCGCCTAGTGTTATTCCAGTCTGGCGCCGAGAGCTCCTAGAAGCAGGGCCGAGTCCAGCTCCTTATTTTCCCCACCACGAGTACGAACAGGTCCCCGACACAGAGGGCACCATCATCCCTCTTGACGAAATGGCTCACTGCTCTTTTTTTTTCGGCCCCCGCGAAATAAGGATCCTCCGTTCTCGCCTGCCTCCGCAGCTCCGTGGCGCTTCTTCAACCTTCGACATTCTCACCGCCTGCTTATGGCAAAGCCGCACGCGGGCCCTTCAGCCAGCAGATCCAAAGGAGAAATTCCGTATCATCTGCATCGTCAACACCCGCGGCCGCTTTAACCCACCTCTGCCTTCTGGCTTCTATGGCAATGCCTTCGCTTTCCCAGTTGCTATAGCTACGGCAGGGGAACTGTGTAGCCGCCCCCTGGATTATGCGGTGGAGTTAGTGAAGCGGGCAAAGTCGCAAGTTTCAGGGGACTACCTCCATTCTCTGGCTGATTACATGGTGATGAATGGTCGTCCGCATTTCACAGTGGTGCGGACTTATGTGGTATCTGACGTCACGCGTGCGGGGTTTGGTGATGTGGATTTTGGTTGGGGAAAGGCGGTGTACGGCGGTCCGGCTAAAGGTGGGGTGGGAGCGATTCCTGGCGTTGCCAGTTTCTTTGTTCCTTTTGTTAACGCCAGCGGGGAAAAGGGAATTGTCGTTCCCGTTTGCTTGCCGCCGCCTGCAATGAGAAGGTTCGCCGCAGAGATACAGAGGCTCCTCTCCGCTCAATCTGGAGGAGACGAACGAGTACTGGAGTGTATTAATGGTACGGCACCCTTCTTACTCTCCCCTCTGTAATGATTCTGGCCGCCAATGTTTAAAAAATAAAATCTACACCGCACTGCTATCAAGCTTTTCTAGGGATGTAATTGTTATTCTAATAAAATCATAATTTTTAATATTAAAATTATTGGCGTTCGATATTTTGTTCGACAGACTGACTGCTGAAGTTCATTGATGGAGGCAAAAATGGGATAAAATTTGGACTCAAAATCATTCATTATATTAACTACGGCCAAAAGTGCAAAGTTACAAAATATGAAATATAGACATTACTTTGCTATGGGGGAGCCAAAATTAGCTTCCAATTCCAAAGACTGCAACTAGGGGTGTAGATGAGCAGAGATGCCTCATAGGCCAGCACTAACTTGACTCTCTAATGAGATAGTGAGTTGTTTATTGAGCTGTAACCCCAAGCTTCGACTCAAATCAGAGCATGTCAATATTGGAGATGTAAATCACATAAGCTGATTCGAAAAATCTGAGGTGAAATTTTGAATAGTAAAGTTCAAAACATGATAACAAAAAGGACATCATATTTCACATGAAAAATCCCAGAAAGAGAAGAAAAATCACCGAGCCACATTTTATAACTTAATATTGTGCAACAAATAATAACATAAAAAAACAAAAAAAACATAAATTATATGTGAAAACCAAGCTGGAAAAACCCACTGTGAGATGATGAGAAATCACTATATCAAATATGAAATTACAAATTGAGAGCCTTGGACACATGAAATAAAAAAGGAAAAAGTGACTGTCTTTGTACACAACAAAAGAATGTATATATAGTCTTAGCAGAACATTTTTAAAGGAAATAGTTAAAAGAAAACAACGAAGCAATAACATGTGGATTGCAATTTAAAAAATATTATAAGATTGATCAAATAGTCGAAGCTTTCAATTTGCACGCGCATGATTTCCTTCTAAAGCCTCAATACACGTGCTGATAGTTTCTTTATAAAACTTCAATCCACATGCTCATAATTTTCTTATAAGATGATAAGCATGATCAACAAAATTTGGGTTACAAATTTAGCCGTCTCCATCTTGACATGAATTTTCAAATATGCAGAATAGAGCTTTCTCCACCTTTTTTACAAAATTTTAATGATCAAGAATGAATATTGACAAAATCGCAGAAACATGTCTATAGATAGTGTCTTGGGCAACATATGCAAAATTATCGTAGGAACTGATCTTGCTTACAACAATATCACCACGAGTAATAACTTCATGAATAAAGTGATAATAGACATCAATGTGTTTGGTTCTCTCATTAAGAATGAGATTTTTATTGAGACAAATATCACCCTGACCATCACACATTTGTGTGGAGATCTTCAAATATTAACTAAGTTCTTCAAAGAGACCTTTCAAACAAAGAGCTTCTTTACAAGTTTCATTTGTTGTAATGCCCTCAGCTTTAGTTGTAGATAGTGTTAAAATTGTTTGTAAAGTGGCCTTCTAGCTAATCACACAACTACTAATATTAAACATTTATCCTGTAAGTGATTGACTTCTATCGAGATGTCCAGCAAAATTAGAATTAATATAGCCAATGTCTTTATTTGTAGTCCTCCTGAAATTCAAACAAGCATATTTTGTTCAATATAAATACCCAAGGATCCACTGAATTCCTTTCTAATGTTATTTTACTGGATTACTCATATATCTACTAACTACACTAACTGCATTAGACAAATCTTGACGAGAACATACAATGACATACGTGAGAGATCCTACTACATTGAAATATGAAACTTAAGACATATGCTCCATCTCTTCATCTGATTGTGAACATGTATTGATGAGAGTTTGAAATACGCATCTATTGGAATGCTGACAGGTTTGGCAATCTACATATTGAACCTTGAAAAACTTTATCAACGTACATTTTCTAGCTCAGAAATAACTTACATGTATTTCTATCTCTATGAAACTTTTTGTCAAGTATTTTCTTTGCAACTTTCAAATCTTTCTCCTCAAACTCGCTATTAAGATATGCTTTTAACATTTTATTGTCTTATTTATTCTTAGCAACTATCAACATATCATCGACATATAAGAGCAAGTAACCAAATGATTACTTATGATGTCTCTTGAAGTAAACACGGCTGTCATAGCTACTTCTTTTAAACTCATGACCGATCATAAATGAGTCAAATTTCTTATATCACTACCTACGAGACTGTTTCAAACCTTAAAAAGATTTTTTAATAAACGAACATGATCTTCTTTTTCTGTAACCATAAAGCCCTCAGGCTGCTCCATATATAAGTCATCTTCAAGCTCTGCATGCAAAAAAGCATTCTTTACATGTAACGGCTCAAGCTTAGGAAAATACTTAATAGCAATATCAAGTAAAACTTGAATTGAATTGTGGTTGACCACCAAAGAGATTACAATTGTAAAGTCTACACCAAGAATTTGACTGAATACATTTACAACAAGTTTAGCTTTATATCGGGCATCTTTGACTACTGATGTTCTATTTTGCCTTCTTAGGCATCCATTTACAGTGAAATATTTTTTTTATCTTAAAGAAACTTTCAAACTCCTCTTACATAACAATAATTCACTTACTAGAGCCAATTGAATTCTTCACCACACTTGATACATTTAGTTACATTTAGAGTATAAACAACCAAATTGGCCTCAACATACTTCTAAGGCAGCTTAGATTCTCTTCTTTTTCTATTCTTGGCAATAGAATATTGTGATGGTTTCTATTGTGGTGTTGGGAATATAGGATCACCATGATATCTAAATTTGAATCAGAAGTTATGCCTAAAGACGTACATGTATCAAAATGAAGCTCCACTTATCTACTAGACATCTCCTTCCAATCATCAACCTTTTATGCTGTGGTAAGTGTTATATGTAACATAACAAACTCATCAAATATGCTAATGATCACTTTCTTAGTTTTCGGGCATCACAACTTATAACATTTAACTTCAGTTTCATAACCAATAAATACACATATTATAGATCTAGGCCCTAGTTTATCATTTTAATATAAGCATAAGTATAACCATTAACTATTCTTAAATTAGAGTAACCTGTAGGTTTACCTGAACAAATCTAATATGAAGTCTTCTTTTCAATAGCAATAGAAGGAGAGTGATTCATCTAGTAACAAGCTACAAAAGCAGCTTTAGCCCAAAATAACTTAGGTGGCTTGACATCGGAGGGTATGCAAAGAACCTTCTCAATTATGGCATTGTTCATTCACTCTGTCCCACCATTTTGCTAATGTATGTGACAGACGGTGAAGTTTCTCATAATTTCTTTTGATTTACAAAAGATATTGAATTCTCTTGAAAAAAACTCTAACCCATTGTCAATGTGAAACGTTTAATCTTCATTCTAGTCTACTTCTTGATTCTAAGCTTTCACTCATTAAAAGTGGTAAAAATATTGCATCTCTATTTCAAGAAGAAAACTCAAATTTTTTTTAGAAAAATCATTAATGAAAGTCAGCATATATTTGGCACCATCATCAGATAATATTGTAGATGGTCCCCAAAGATCATAATATATGTAGTCTAATATTTCCTTGGTAATGTGACTGTTAATATTGAACTTAACTCTTTTTTGTTTCCCAAACACACGACACTAGTTATAAAACTTTAATTTATTAATATTTTAACAATTTAAAACGTCTCTTCTGTTTACTTCGACCATCTTATTCTCACTCATATGCCCAAAACATAAATTTCATTGTAGAGCTTTATAAAACATATAGTCTAACAACCTTATTTTGTCCTTTCGTCATAATAAGAGAGCCTTTACCAACCATTAAAATTCCAATTCCACTAGAGTACTTATACCCTTTTATATCAAGAGTACTTAAAATAATTTAAATTCATTTTCAGATTTGGGATATGTCTCACATCTTTGAGTGTTTTGATGAATCTATCACATCTTGATTCTAATCGTTCCAACAATAATAATCTTAAATGGGTCATTATTTCTCATTAATACGGTACCCTGCGACACTATTTCATATGTTAAAAATTAGTCTCTATTATGAAGCATGTAGGCTGAATCAAAAATCCAATCGTCATAGGTTCACTATCAAAGAAAACTAGAAGTTCACCTTCACTGCAACTTCCTTATTAAACAGGCTTCACTAAAATGATCTGATTATTTGCTCTTTTAATTTGAAATTACCTTTTTTTATTCTCCAAATCATAACATTTAATTTTGATGTGCCTCTTTTTCTTACAATAATTACAAAATTTATCATTATTCTTGGAAATTGATCTACTCATTGTATCAATACCAAAACTCCTCTTTTGAGTTCTACCTCAAACGACAAGCCTTCTCCTTAAGCACCAGGTTCATCCACAAGCAGGTTCATCCACAAGCAGGTTCATCTTCTCTTTAGAAAATAAATCATCATATACTTTATTAAGAGTAAGTGTCTCTGGTTCAAACAAGATAGTTCATCCACAATATGGCATCTCTAAACATTGTATATAGTAAGGCATTGAGCACAACATGATTAATGTCAACTCTTCTTTGTCATACTTAACTTTCATGACTTCTAAATTATAGATGATTTCTTAAAGATAGTTAAATGATCAATAATGAATAGACTTTTAGTCATCATGTGAGAGTAAAAATGCTTCTTCAAGTGCTACTTAATTGTTAGACTTTTCATCATGTACAATTGCATAATTTCAGCTATAACACAATAATGGTCTTCTCCTTCAAAGCAACTTATAGAATTTAATTTGATAGATGAAGATGAATTTGAGAAAGTGAATTTTGATCTTTAAGTTGCTTCCTTAAACATCCATAATGAGGTAATCCGTTGAAACTCTAGATCCATCTGCATTAAGACAGCTCACATCTTAATCTGTCAAAGCTAAAATCTAGTGTTATGATCTAAAAGTGGGATGTCATACTTCATTGTTGCTATTGTTGAGATCATAACTTAGCACTGATATCATTTTTTGTACTTAATATTAAATTTATGCAACAATTAATGAGATAAACAAAATAAAGAAGACAGATTTTACGTATAAAACCCAAGATGGAAAAAACCACGGGCAGTAGAAAAGAAATCACTATATCAAATATGGAATTATAAATGAAGATCCTTGACCAACATAAAATCAAAGCAAAGAAAAGTGAGTGCCCTTGTGCATAACAAAAATGAGTTTTTATATTTTTAGCTGGACCTCTTTAAAGAAAATAAATTAAAGAAGCTAATAAAACAATAACAAAGTGATTGCAATCAAGAGGCTATAATAAGATTGATCAAATGGTATAAGCTTTTAATCCGTGTGTTCATAGGTTCCTTCTAAAGCCTTAAGTCATGTGCTCACAATTTTCATCTAAAGCTACAATCTGAATGCTCTAAATTTTCTTATAAGACGATAAATAACACCCAAAAAAATTGGTGCACAAATTGAGCACCACATGACAATACTCTAAGAAATCCATTATGAAAAAAATAAAAAGAATTTTATAAATTACAACACACTCAAGCTTCTCCATACTTTGAAAACTCCAGGGCACTCCTCCCCTCTCCTTTGCACAATAGAAAATCAATATCTTTCACATTTTTTCAACAAAATGAAAGCTCTAAGTGAAAAACAACTCAATTTAGTTATTAGCACCGGGGCATTGCAATGATGACACCACAATACTCTAAAGGGGTGCTACATAAAGGTGTTGCAATATTGTGCTCTTGGGTTCTGAACTTAGACCGGATACAACGACGTTGTCTTTCCGACGCTACAGGTCACAATAAAGCTTGATCAGTGAAATTGAGAACTCTAAGTGAACAATTTATTAACACAATCAGAGTCCACATAATAAGATTCAAGGCCCTCATTTTCAATTCTCCATTGATTCCAATGATACTTGCTTCCAATCAAACCCTAGTACTGTCTTACGAACTTCTATTCTTCTCCAAATGGCAACAATGGTTCCAGTGAACTGCCATCGCAAGTTTCTTTAATACCCACTCATCATGTCGAGTCGACCCCCATCATGAGTTTAGTTAACGGGTCCTCAAACCATTCTACCGTGAGTTTTCATTGTGAGTTGAATTTTCGTCCTTGATGCCACCTCCGACATTATCCGATTGTGACTTCTCCAATGAACTACCATTGCAATCATGCCATCTCATCAAAATTATTGTCATTGATGCATTCTCCCACTTTGGCTCAAGTCAAATATTATTTGAACGAGCCAATTTTGTGTTTTTCATAATGAATTTGGTTTACTCACTTACACTCTTAGATGAATATGTACCTCTGGATGGCACCCAAACCAACTCAATTCAAGGTGGAGGCTTGTACCATCTTCAAAAGAACTTGAAACAGAAAAATTTTTGCTCGTTCCCATAACGAAAGTTAAGTATGAGGCAGCATTTTGATTTGAAATTTATAAATATAATTCCATTCTGAATACTATACATTGAGGATATTATCTTGAAGGAAAATTTAGTTGCTAAGAAAAGAATCAATTATGTCATTTGGTTGAAATATTAATCAATGCATCTCTTATTAAAAATAATTTTGGCTTTAAAAAAATAAATGTTTTTACCTTTGTACACACACACACACACACATTCTAAACAACAAACCTTTGAGAATAATATTTTAAATTAAAATGTTTCCTGGTAAGATAAAGATTCGAATGAGTTGAGGATGAAATAATTTTTCACTCACGAAAATATCGTCTCACACTGTAAAGAATCAACCATGAATTGAGATAGGAATAAATAAGACTATATTAAAAAAAAATTATTTTTGATTTAGAATATAATCATGGTTACATTTAGGGCTGTGAAAACGGCTCATTGTTCGTGAACAGCTCGTGTTCGGCTTAGTTAAGAAGCTTGTGCTTAGCTAAGTTAACGAGCCGAACTAGAACAAAGATTTGTTAGTTCGTATTCGGCTCGTTTTGGCTCGAAATACTACTCATCACTTTTATATA
>NW_018164644.1:607096-648126 GCF_001263595.1 Phalaenopsis equestris | reverse complement strand
TTGATTTTTAGTGGGAGAGAATGTTACAGAAAAGTGATTTGAGGAACTTCCAAGACAAATCGGATATCTAACCCAATTTACTTTTCTTTCAATTAAGAGGCAATCTTGATCTGACATATAAAAAAAAATACCACCATTTTTACATGCATATGTAAAGATGGTATGTATGTAAAAATTGAAGTTTAGATGTTAGATATGTAAATAGAGAGGAATTGAGTGGCATGCATGTAAATTTCCCTAAAAGTATCGGTGGCATACAAGGTTCGGTTCAAGGGAAAGGATATTAAGGAGTAAAGACCAGGTGCTAGAATGCTTAATTGACGGTAAGGATCACCATAGCTGATGTATTTTCTCTTTCAGAAATGCAATCACGGATTAGTTTGTGCATCTGATAAATTCTTTAAAGATGGAACTAATAAAATGTTCAGAGGTGTGGCAACAAGCAACATTACTTGATCTAATCATGATGATTTGGAGCAAAATAAATAAGACAAAACAAAAGAACTCGAGAAAATATTGTGCAAGAAATTAGATGGGGCAACATTACGTGACTCCTCCCACTGCATTGATTTTTCACCTCATATCCTTATTGATAAAACCATGAACATAGGTGATTGATGTGAGGCTAATTATTAGTTTGATGATAACAAAACTAGTCCAGCGTTATGATTACTTTAAATATGTTAAACTTAATAAATTTGAGCTTAGTTATACTCCATTGGATTCATTTAATTATTTAGATATAAGTTCATAGATTATAAGACATATTTTGGATTAAAAATAAATTTATAGTAATTTTCAAAATATTAATTGTAATATTGCTAACCTGGCCAAAATAGTAAATGTGGAAGGCAGCTCAATTTAGCCATAACATGTCAGAGCACTGCCCCCGCCTCAACCTAAGAACTGCTAGGTTAAAGGGTGTTTCGGGAAGCTTTGGCGATTATTAAAGAAATTTTTTGGATATGTTTAAAGGATTCCTTTACCTATAGGTAAAAAATGTTAAGAAAAAAATGTGGATGAAAGAAAAAATCTTCAAAAAGGATTTTCATGATTTTTATCATTTTTTTGGAGAAAATTTAAAAAGATTTCATCCATAGTCAGAGATTTTTTAGGCTTCATAGAGATGACGTCTCTCCATCAATCTCTCCAAGTTTCTAATATTTTGTATTTTATATTACATTGTATCTAGATAAATTTAGTTCAGAGATTAATTGAACAAATTATTTTTTCTTCGTTGAAAATCACCACTAAAGTTCAGGAAAACTCGGCTATGTAATTTCTATTTTTAATATTGTGCCATTTCTTGAAGAACTTGAAAAAACTCTTAATTTACAAAGCTTTAACTAAAACACTCCTATAAGAACAAGTTGCGTTCTTGCCCTTGAATCAACTGGTTTAACTTGTAGCAAGTCGTAAATGGAATCCTAATAGCCATATAAAAGTTTGTCATTCCAAATTTGCTCTGCAGTGTAGGTTTACCTTTTTGTTTATTTATTTAATTTGGATGCAAAAAATGTTATACAGAGAATCATGAATCACATGCTTGTGTTTGTGTATAATAGATGGGGCATTTACATAAAGAACACACAATTTTTACATATATACATATCTAACACCTTTTGATTTTTACCGGAACACACTTGAATCTTTCAAATCACATCAAAACTACCACTATTATTAACTTTAAAAAGTGAAATCCAACGTTTCAAATACAAATGGTATAAATGTAAAAATTTTGGTTAAGGGTATAAATGTAAAAATTGTGGTTAAGGTGTTAAATATGTAAATATATAAGAATTGTGAGGTACGTAAGTAAATCTTCCATGATAGATTCATTTACTTGTACTCTAAGATTACTCTTGGACATTAATACACATCTTTAGATCATCGTTATTTTTATAGACAAATATGAGGTTTTGGAAGCTCAACACCTCAACACGTTTGTATGCCTGCACTATTAAGTTGTTGATTTAATTATTTACAAATTTATGTGCAAATAGTCTAGAGTGAGATATTGTATTTATTGTGCAAGAAATTAGATCAATCACATAATAGCCTAACACATCTGGATTTTGAATACCTACATGTGTAGAGTATTGTAAGTGTTTTAATTTAATTGATTTAATATCTAATTACTTCTACGTGCTTGAATGTGTGCATTTTGAACCAAAACTAAAAATTAAAAAAAAACAAACAAAACAAGTCATCCCATCTCTCTCGGGGTGTTTATAAGCTATGTAAAAGAATTTTTGAATTGAGACATTAAAAATATCACAAGAAATAATGCACAGCTCTCACCTGCTTCCCTGTATTGAATGGAATATACTTGTATTTGATCATGTGCATAATCTGCCGCTTCATTGTCAAGAAGAAAAGAACAATCCAGTAACAAAGAAGTATGGGCCAAAACACAGGAACGTCAAAGACGGAGAAGAAGGACATAACAAACGCAATGCAAATAGCTTTTGTTATGGAGTACCTGAAAACACAGCCAATAGAACAATAGTGAAGCATACACTCACTACTCAAGACAAAGCATATGATTGAAAATATTTTTGCAAAGTATGCAGAATCACAGAGGTTATAGCCATATAATCTTCTAGCAATGATCTTCAAAAGGACATACAGCCTAAATTAGCCAAAATTGATCACATAAAGAACTTTGTTGGACCATGATGATGCTCAATTGGCAATACAAATAATTTGTATTAAATCAATCATCTACTCCTATTATAAAAATAAAAGAAAGATAATGTCCAATAATTGTATACAAATATAATCCTATTAGAAATTAAACTGGACTCAAATCAAACATACGTATAAATTTAAACACCATATTATACAAAGATAATTCAACCTAATTAAACAAACTAAATAAAATTTATAGGAAATTCCTCCAAAAATGAAAGTGAATTTAAGAAAACCAGAAAGCTTAGTCAATTCAGTTATTTTGTGGTTGTATTTTACTCGTTCTAATCAGCATCTGGAAAAAAAAGGCTAAATTAGTTGAATTACCAAGCATCAATTAATTCGAATAGCAAAGAACTCTCATCCTAAAATGCTCACAGAAGGAAAGCAAGGAGAACGTGATGACGCCTATAAGTCATTTGATTGAAGAGTTAACAGGAGGAAGTCCAAAGAACCAATAGAAATTTGGTGAATTGGGTGTTAAGCGGCTCCAAACTTCATTAAACATAAGTGAAATCTTTGAAATGCAAATCAACATTGAGGGTCTGTTTGGGGCAGCTGCATTTTATCCAGCTTATCCAGATAAGTTGTTTATCTTTATAATCTGGTGATAAGCCGCTGATCCGAATAAGCTGTCTGTCTGTTTGGTTTGTGAGTTTAGAAAATAGCTGATTTTGGATAATGATCATTCTGCCCCTATTTTGGATAAGTTGTTTAGTTATTTGATTTGTGTGTTTTGTAAACAGCTGATTTATAATTTTTTTTAAGGTAAATAAACAATCTGGCACGCAGAAGTTATTATATTTTCAACAAAACTGCAATCTCTACCCCTTTAAAAATATTTTAGAACTAATTAAACCCATCTAGTACTAACAAACATAGGGTGGTGTATTTCTATGCGTAGAATGTCCTACCGAACCCACATTCCAGATGAAACCAGATGATGGCTATTGTGTGAAAGATGGTATACCACTTGGGTTGTGCATGCCGTGGGAATAACAATGTACCCAAACAAGTAAATGACATGAATATGCAAAAGTAAACATTTCCTAATCCCGAGCACTAGAGGTAAAGACAGGCACTATAGAATTACATTGTCTACCATTATCTCAGTACCTATCATTCGCAGTGCTGCAAAAAATAACAATACATAGCTCTTCAATCATACTAATTCTTCTACCAAAAAAGGTTGTAGCTCCCTCTACCATATACTTTTTCCAAAATTAGGCTCCATCAGAAGCATATCAGTACATTGTATTGTCCCAAACTGCCTCAGGACACTATCTAGGAGGTGTCAATCAGCTCTAAGCTAACAAGTCAGCTAAACATAGATCTGCCAAATTGCAACTTCAATAAAAGTATGATTCGTATGCTATATGACCCTTAGATCACCCATGCAAGGTTCAGAAACATGAGTTATCACTACAATTAGTGCAACACGACATGATGAAACTCAAAGTGGAAAGGTCCATTCACCTATTTTCTAGCAAATCATCAATCTCAACCCTGTAAACCGCAGCAGGTCGCAGTAATGGGTCATTTCAAAATGTGCGTAAGCAAGGCCCAAAACAAAAAGTTATATGATTTTAACCTTCTTATTAGCCAACACACACTAAAAATATACAATCAAAATTTCAAAATTAGAGACCATAAGTTGGGCTATTAAAGATCGAATCTCAAGTTGATCTAACCCCGACACAAGATAGCTCAGAATCATTCATTCCACCTAACGTCTAGCAAATGCAATCAAATATCGTGAGCTAAGCAAGGTCTGGCGCATTGAAATAGATCTGAGCTAAATTCTTGAACCAAAATTCGTGCTAATATGCACACATCCAGTTATCAAGAAACACCAAGAAACACCCATACATGAGATGCATAATTCCATACATGCACCAGTAGAAATATTTAAAGAAAAAGACCAGGCATCGCTCTAAAAAATTCTCCAGGGACAAAGGGCATCTTCACAAAGCAGAGAACTTTAAGGCTTGCCAAAACAGAAAATATTAGATTATGCAAGAAATAAGCATGGCGTCAATTAAGCAAGCAATCAAACATAAAATAACATCCAGAAGAGTTGAAGTAACAAATCAAACAATAAAATTCGAACAATCCAACAAAAAGGGAGAACTATGATAAAAATAGAACTTGAGACTGCCGCTGCAAGAACAGGGGGTCTCCAGATTCTTGTTATGATCCTCCTCCTGGCAAATGCGGCATTCTACCATCGGAATCAGCGGAGCATCTACTTTAGAAAGTACATTTTCCTCCTTCACAAAAGAAGAAGCTGATCGATCACCATGCACCACCGTCTCCATCGTTCGTGGAGCTATCAAATGATGGAGACGTGCAAGAGGAGGAGGAGAGGAGTGGTGAGGGGACTCGGATCGGTCCGGGAGGAGGCGAACGAGAGTCGAGTGTCAGGGCAGAGAGTCGTGGATCGTAATCGAGTGTTAGGGCTTTACTGTAAATCGGTCGAACGAAATGTGGATCGCCGTGTCCTACCCGCGATCCGCGTTTAAGAGAAACAATGAACAGGACTTTTTAAAAACGCCTTCAAAACGCTTTATTCAAACAATCGGTGGCGTTCTGTGAATAAGCTCCCCCAAATGCACCCTGAATTAGACGATTCTAATGATAACAGAAACACAAACCCAAACCTTTAGTAAGATTAAATAAAGCAAATTATAAAAATATAAAAAGCATGTATCCTTAGATTATATAAACAAAATATAGCCAAAAAGTTTGACTTGGGCACGATAATTATCAGGCTCAAGCACTTCATCGAACCAAAACCTAGGATTGACCTTAATAATATCTCAGTCCTAACCTCAAGTTAAATAATAAAATCAAATACTGGGAGTATAATTATCCTCAAATTCAAATTCAAATTCCTCATCAATAAAAGGAGTATCAACATAAACATCTTGAAAAAATTGACAACAAAAAAAGATCGCATGGGCTGGAAGATAATTTTTTTAAACCTTGGATAATGAGAATAATACTAATTATCAAATCCAGCATTGCAATGATATGGCTTAAAAATACTCGTATGGGAATAATTAATGTGGCGTATGTAAGAGTGAAGAGATATTAAAGAGCATTGATAAGCAGAATTATTTGAATTAAATGTATTTGAATGCTTTACGCATATATATATATATATATATAGTTTTCATCATGAGATCTACCCGTTAAAAAATTCATTATTGTTATCATCTTGATTAATTTTTAATTCTTCTATTTTATTTAAGTAATATATGGTATATTCTCTAATTATTTCTAAATATACATATTGATAATAATTTCTTCTAATTTTTGCTTTTATTTCATCAACTTTCTCTGTTAATTCTTTATTTTGCTAATTCTTTCTTAAATTTTTCTAAATTATCTCTTCCTATTTTTTCTGTTATTTCCTTAATTATATTATCTTCTATAGGTAAGATTACCGACATTTTTAAATCTTTACTGATTTATATTGCAATTTAAATCTTCTATTCTATTTATGAAATATCTTGTATATTTTTTAATTATCTCTAAATAATCATACTGATAATTTCTTCTTATTTTTTCTCTAAGTACTTCAACTATTTCATCTATTTTTTCAGCTATTTCTTCTCTTAGTGTTTGTAATATATCTTCTTTGCCTGTTATTTTTATTACTTCTTTAATTATGTTGGCTTCTATAGGTAAAATTACCATTTGTAATTCTCTAAATCTATCTGATAATCTTTGAACCATTGTTTTAATCTTGAAGTATTATATTATATAAAATTTCTAATACTTCAAGTAATGATGAAGATATATAGCATATTATTTTAATTATTTTATCTTTTTTTTCATTAAAAACTTCATTTTTATTTATTTAAATATATTCAGTAAATTTAAGAATAAAATCAGTAGATTTAAGAGCTTCCCCTCGGGACGAGCATATCCGCAATTTTTTTCATGGATCATAACGCTTTATAATTTTAAATTTAAACATGCTCCATTTTTCTGACTCCATTTATGGCATAAGACGAACAAGAATAACATATACCTCCTAAAATCTTCGTTCGGAATGTAACTCTTTGATGGCACAATTGCTTGCCCTAAAGCGCCACAAAGGCATAGAACGGGACTTACAGCCCTCTATCATCTACAACCATACTAGAAGACTGTGGTCATAGAGGTTATTAGCTTATTGCTCATACTCATAAACTTCATCTGTACTCCGAGAACAGAGATCTAAATTTAAAGAAAGAATTAAAATCTCATGAAGAAAATTACAGATTTATCCTCTGCGGGGAGAAACTAAAGACTACTCACGCAAATCCATGTCAAAAAATTTGCTACAGTAACTATAAATTACTTTGGCTAAATAAACATAAATTAGCTACTGATTACTTTAATAAAAAGAAAAGAAAAGTAGCTATTGATTACTTTGCTAAAAAGAAATAAAAGTAGCTAAATATTAACATGGCTAAAAATTTATGTAGCTAAAACATTACGTAGCTAAAGAAAAGAAAAGTGGCTACTGATTACTTTGCTAAAAGAAAAGAAAAATAGCTAAAAATTAAGTAGCTAAAGAGTTACGTAGCTAAATCATTATGTAGCTAAATAATTAAGTAGCTAAGCATTAAGTGGCTAAAGAATTACGTAGCTAAAAATTACTTCTAAAATTTTTTTAAAAGAAAACTTTTGAAAAGAAAACTTGCTACATCTTTATTTGCTTACTAAAAATATTTACAAACCATTCCTACATGATATAGATGTACTTACAGACTCTTGACCTTCGCAAGCACAAAAGAGAAAAGAGGGGCTAGTGGAGTGGAGAGGATGGATGTGTGGAGAGGAGTGGATAGAAATGAGGAGAGGAGTGGAGAGGAGTGCTATGGTGGATGGAGAAGAGGATGGGAGGATGTGGGAGAATGAGATGATGTGGGAGAATGAGAGGATGGATGGATCCGAAGAGTGAGCCTTAACCCTTTATTTATAATACAATCATGACGTGAACAGTAGTAGTCATGTGACTTATGAACAGTAACTTTAATGATTATATGAATAGTAAAACGTACTACAAATGACTCATTTCTCAGCTTAAATATTTGTTATAAATTGCTGATTCTATTGAAATAGTTATAATAATATCAAAAACGTTTATACAGCAATTGCAACAACAGAGTTTATCTGTTATTAATTTATGATGTACAAAGGATAACCCATTAAATGCATTTCTTATGTCATAAGCCATTATTAAATCTTTACAACATTATAATATCTCATTTTTATTATCTATTTTTATTTTATTAAAAATTTTTTGATTTTATGGCTTGGCTTTAGGTAAATATGGAATACATAAATATTGTAATTGTTTTTCTATATTATTTTTAGAGATGTTCATAATTGTTTCAATAAAATAATCTTTTTCTTTTAATAGATTATCTCTTTCTTCTTCTAGTTTAAGAGTTTTTTCTTTTTATTCTTTAAGTTATTTTTCTAACTCTTCAATTTTGTCTTGTTGATTAGAAGATATTCTTTTAGTTTGTAAATTTTGTATTATATTGTTGGTTTCCATAAAAATTATAGTTAAGCAATTTAAAGTATGAACCATCATAGATGTATTACTTTTATTACACCATAAGTTATCTGAAATAGTATTTTGAAAAAGATTTAATGGTTTTGGTAATTGATCTTTATATTTAAATTGTAGATTTGTTCCATGTTTATTTGGTAATTTTAAATGTCCAAATTTAATCATTCTTTGCTCCATTCTTGCAAGAAAAATAAAACTTATATGATTAATATAAAATTTATGGAGGTTTAAAATCTAAATACTTTAAATCTTCATGTTTTATTGCTCTAGAAAGGAAATCAGATAAAAAATTATTTTTTCATTTAATATGTTCAAAGCTAACATTATATCAATTTCCTTCTATAGTAGTTACAAAATTAATTCATTTTTTACTATATATTTTTTTTTTCATTTTTATTTTTATAAAAATGTACTATAGCTTCACAATCAGTTCTTATAGTAATTTTTTTCTGTAAGAATAATCTAAAAGAATTAAGTACATTAATTACTCCTAATATTTCATAATCTAAAGAAGACACGTTTGAAGGTAATTGTCTAAAGCTACCATAAGCGTATCTGCATAATTGTTCAGTATTTAAATAGGCTTCTTCATATGGTTTTACTCTTAATTCTGCACCCCATCCATTTTCAAAAGTGTCTACCACTACAACTTTATATTCTTTTTCTAAGAGTAATTTTAATCTTGGTAAATTTTTAACTTGTTTTTTTTATTTTTTGTATAATTTTTACATCTTCTGTATTAAAATATTTGTCCTGTTGAAGAGGACTTTTTGTATAGTGATTTAATTATTTTTCCTAAGTTTTTTATATATGGTCTAGCATAATTTAAAAGTTCTAAAATTTTTTATAATTCTTCCGTATCTTCTATTTTATCTGGAAATTATAATATCTTTTTTGAAATATGATCGTGTAATTCTATTGTTCATTTTCCTATTTTTTGCCCTGAGAATTCTATACATTCCTTTGCTATTTCTATTTTTTTTAGATAATATAATTTCATTTTCAATACATAATCTTAATACTTCTTCAACATGTTTATAATGTTCTTTTAAAATATGTGATGTTACTAAAATATCATCGATATATACAAGCACATAATCTAAATGTTTAAATATATTATTCATTTTTTTTGAAATATGCTAGGAGCATTTTTTAATCCAAAAGGCATAATAATTCATTTATAATGTCCTAAAGGTGTGGTAAATGCAATATATTTTATAGAATCTTCATTTAATTTAGTCTGCCAAAATCTTGATTTACAATCAAATTTACAAAAATATTTTTTATCTTGTATCAAATTTATTAACATGTCTTTATCAGGTATTTTGTATCCATCATCCTCAGTATTATCATTTAATCTTTTATAATTTATAATCATCTTAGTTTTTTCTCTTAAAATTTCAGCATGATTTCTTACCATGAATGCTGCAGATTTATGTTCTGAATTTGAATTCCTAATTAACCCTACGTCTTTTAATTCTTTTAATTGTATTTTAAATTTTTTTATCTGAAAAACTATATTCTAATTTTTTTTTCTAATTACTAAATCTTCGTTTATAATTGGTATATTTGCTAATTCTTTATTCATTTCTCAATGTTTCAAGGGTTTCTCTTGTATTATTTGGATTTCCTTAGCTAATTGAAATATTTTTTCTAATGGTTTAGATATTTGATAAGTAAATGTTTTATCTTGTTTATAACAATAATTTAAATATTCAGAAATTTCAGGGTTCAAATCTAATTTAATTTTAGATTTTTCTCTATTTTTTAAAACATAACTACTATGTTTATTGGTAGTAATTATTGAGGTTTTTTTATTAATTGTTAAGTAGTCTTTTGTTATGTTTATCTGTCCTTCTAAACTTAGCATAAAATTAAGACCCAAAATAAACTCATTATTTTTTGTCTCATATACTAATATTTTTGGTAAACTATATTTCTCAGATAACTCAACAGTTGTATGATCAATAAAAAATTTAATCTGACTATTCATTAAGTATTTGTTAAATTTTAAAGTTTGATCTCTCACTGAGTAAGAAGTTGTATTCGTAGGATGATAATTTTTAAAACTACTTGGTATTAAATTTTATGTTAGTACTGATGTCGTACTCTCACTATCTATTATATTCTGAACTGTTAATTGTGATTTGTCTTCCAAAATTTATATAGCATGGACTACAATTAAAGAAGTTGGATGAAATGGATAATAATCTGTAAATGCAGTCTTTATTTGTGTAAAATTTATCTTATTTATTTCATTATATTCTTCTATATCTTCTGAATCAGTATTTCTTTCTGTATCTGATACTCTTTGGATATTCTCATATTTCGAACTAACTTTATTAAATTTTGATTCTCTAGCTATTCTTCTCTTTTTCATTTCTTCTTCAGAACTTGTTTTTCCAGAGATTGATTCTTTTTCACAAATCTTGTCTAATCTTTTCTTTCTTTTTTTCTGTATTAGATGCTTCTTTTTCAGAATTTAATAATTCATACATCTTAGCACTGTCCTTTGATTCTTTTCTTCGTGATCTGTCTTTTTTTTTTTTGCTTTCTTCAAAACTATCTTTTTCAGAAACTGGTCTCTCTTGTCTTTTTTCACTTTTTTTTCTTTTGATTCATTTCTTATAGTTCTTTCTAACATTTTCTTTTTATCGCTTTCTTCCAAGTTGTTCTTTTCAAAAACTGATTTTTCTTGTCGTTTTATACTTTTTTTCTTTTTCAAATCTAGAATATTTTCTTATTTTTTCTTCCGAATCATATTCTTTCATTTTTTATTTTAATTTTTTCATCTTATGTTCTATCTTTTGCATTTTCATATCATGATCCTTATCTTTATCTTCTAACTTTTCTAATCTAAAAAGTATCTTTTCAATATTAAGATTATTTTTTTCTAATTCGAATTCTATCTTTTCTAGTTTTTTGGGTACATTTATATCTTCCTTTGGTTTTATAAAATCTCTATGATCAAGATTATGATGTTTCTTTAAACATAAATGACATAGTTCTATTAGACATAACTGACACATATATCTATGATGTTGATCTGGATAATAAGTACAGTAAATACATTCTTTAGTCATGCTACATTTTCCTAATTCAAAAAGATGATTACAAGGTTCTTTACTTTCCATTTTAAATTTAAAACTTTATCAGAGTAATAATCTAAGTCTAATGTCTAAACCCACCACGCTTCCGTGCATTTAAAATTAATTCTAAATTAAATCCTAAGGTTAAATTTAAAATTAATTTTAAATGGATAGGCTCTGATACCAAAAAGGTGTGTGAGATTGGCATCTGTATGTGTGTGTGTGTGAGAGAGAGATTGGCATCTGTAGGAAAAAAAAAAGTGGCTACTTTTAAAAATTGATTAAAAAACTTGGACGATGGAAACGTGCAGGAGACTAGCAATTAGATGAGTGGAGGAGACTAGCAATTAGATGAATTGTGGCGGCGATTTCTAACTGCAGGATGAGGAGCAAGGAATGAAAGTGGCGATTTCTAACTGCAGGATGAGGAGCAAGGAATGACGAAGAGGTTACAACAACATTTGTTATTGTGGTTGCCATTGAGGGCAAACTTGATATGGCAAGCAACAATAAGTATGCAGGCGTGATGCAAAGTAAACAAAGGAAGGAGGCCTCTGTTGAGGCCAAAAAGAACACCTGTGATGAGAAAGAAACTGTGGTCGAAGGACCAAAGAAAGTGTGCAGGACACAACAAAGTATGAGAGCGGGGTGCACATGATGGAGCAAGTACATGGCTGGCGTAGAGAGAAAAACATTAAATGGTGCGAGTATGAAACAAGCAAGAGAAAGTACGACAACATTAGTTGAACAAGACAAAAAGAAGACAAATAGAGGAAGTCAAGGATAGAAGTTACTTGAGCTAGAAAAATTTTTTGGATATCTGGTGAAAGGACCACATCAAGGTCTAAAATAGAGAACTAAAGGTTACATGAAAGAGGCTATCTACCATTATGAGGTATCAGTATAGGGTATTTAAAAATAGGCATTTGACCAGTTGTAACACAGACCGTGAGTCTAGGTTGGTTCTACGGATCCAATTGAAGATGACTACTAGGGGGTTTACACAAAAGAGGTTTTACAGAGAAAAATAAATGGCATGATACATGATCAAGATTTATTAAATTGATCAAGAAAAAAAATGTGATTTGAACAAAACTAAATCCGGTGCCAAATTAGATGAAGGTCCAGAGAAAGGCCGCTTACATGACTTGAAGCAACCCCATTACACAACTTAAATCAAGTAAATCTTAGTTTAGCCTCAAATAAATTTCATTAAATCAATTATTAACAGACAATAATGAATACAAGCCATATATCCCTATTTATAGCACATAGTTGTAAAAACAAGGATAAATAATTTGAAATTAAATTTCACATGTAAATTTAACTATAATTATATCAAACATTTACATTCAAATATAATATTATTCAAAATAACATAATCCAATCTAATAAAATCAATCAAATAAAATGCATTAAAAATTCAGCCAAAAATTAATGAGACAAAAAGGAATGAAATCGATTCCAGTTCAGCTCCATTGCTAAATATTTGGAATTCTTTTAATCTATTTTAGGCTCAATTAATTGAGTTATATTGCATCACATAATGTTTTCCATGAACTCAGATCAAACTTCTCATAAGAAAGAATTTTCAACATGAGAAAATAAGACTAACTGAACCTTTCAAGATGGGAAATGCATGTCACATAAGCTATGTCATATTCCTAAATAAATTCCCTCCCTAAAACAATGCTATTTCATCATTCACAATTGATTACAGCTCGTCACATGAGCAACCAGATTAAACTAGTATAATGACCGCAGATTAACAGTATCAGAGATTCAGAGCAACTTGAAACCAATGTAATGTTTGCCAACAGCCGCCATGCACTGGCCGTATATGCACACAGCCACTCCTATAAATTCAATAATCTAAGCAACCAGCACAGTTTTTTTTCTAAAATTGTATTCCAATACACATGGTTATTGTCATAAATCACTAAAATTATGTGATTGATGCAGAAACACGCTACTTTCCAAATACAAAGGAAGGTTGAATGCACACATTTTTTTAAAAAAAAAACTTTGCGGCAAATTAGGGCAGTTTAATCCAACCTAAAAGTGCACTAATTGCAGCAACAAAACAAAATTGAAAATAAGAAAGAGTTCAGACAACAAACCTCAAATATTTGAACGTTGCACAGACCTAATGACAACCAATGTGTATGGCACAACACATTTTTTGTACAGCCAGTCACCCAAGGCCAAATTGAAGTTTCCTTGCACCACACACTCTGCAATGTTGGTTCAAAGCTGACATGAATTCTATTACCAAAACGATACAAAACATCCAGCAACACAAAACATGTCCTATCTGCCATGTTAAATTGTTTCTCCATAAGGCTTGACAGTGCTCATATAAGTAGGGACTTAATGTCTTATGTATGTTCAAGGTTCTTCACTGTACTCTATAATGATAAAACAACAATGAGTCTTTATCCCATTAAGGGGGTAGGCTACATGAAATCATTTTTCTCCATTGCATCTTATTGTCATATTTTCATTTAATTCTAATAGATTAAAATCATTTTTTATACAATATGCCCAAGTTTTTTTTATTTAATATGCCCAAGTTTTTTTTAGGTTTACCTTTGTCTTTCTTAACATAAGTTGAATCTAAAACATCTACCTCCTAACAAGATCACCAGATGGTCGACGTTTAATGTGAACAAACCATCTAAAGACTATTCTCTCTAATCTTGTCTGTCGCTGAAGCTACACCAACCCTATCACGAATATATTCATTTCACATTTTATCTCTAAGTGTCGAGTCATTCATCCACCTAAGCATTCTCATCTCAGCAACACTTAAAAATTGTTTTATGATTCTCTTTTAAAGACCAACATTCTGCGCCATAGAGCATTGCAGGTCTCACCATCATTTTATAAAATTTTCCTTCTAACTCTAGGCAACACCTTTCTATCACACAATAGACCCGATGCATTCCTCCACTTCAACCAACTAAATTGAATTATACTAATAACATCCCCTCTATATCAACATCACTTTAAACAATAGACCCAAAACATCTAAAACGTTCACACCTTTTAATGATTTGATCACCCATAGTTATAACTCTGCCACTAGTGATACTACTACAACTAAAATTCAATTCCATGTATTCAATTTTCGATCTACTCAAACAAAGATCTTTAGACTCCAACATGAACCTCCAGAAGAAAGACATCATAAGTGAAAAGCTTAAACCAAGGTGCACGTGCAGACTCCTGTAAATAACTAGTAAGAGCGTCCATAACTAAAACAAACGGATATGGGCTTAAAGTCGATGCCTGATAGAATCCAACTGAAATAGAAAAATATTTGGTCAATCCTCCTTCTGTTCGAACACAAGTAACAGCTCTAATAAACATATGTTTAATGACTTGAATATAAGTAATATCAACATCTTTCTTACCTAGAACTCCCCAAAGTACTTCTCATGTGTTGGGTTGTTGTGTGGAGCTGAAGCATCCCAAACAGGCAGAATGTTGGTGCTTAGGCAACGACTATGGGCGCATGATGCGCCCATTGGACGCAGTTTGACAGAAGGACTAGCGCATATGCGCCTACTTGTGTTTGGGTACAGATGCATAGGCGTCCAATTTTGGACATCGATACAGAGGGCTTGTAGTATAAACGCCAAGTCAAGGCACCTAAGCTCCTGGAACATTTCTTTCGAGAGTTTAATCCCGATTTTGAGCAGTTTGCAAAAAGGGCTTGAGTTTTTTGAGTTTCTTTCTTTTGAATTCTTCTACGAGCATCCCGGTGAAGATGAGGAGTGTCAAAAACATGGATTTCAATAATTCGGTGTGATTCTTGCATCGAAGAGGAGAGAGAGTCCTGTAAGTTTTCTTTGGCTGTGGAGAGAGAACTTGCATAAGTTCTTTATGAAACGTTCTGAATTTCATAATAAAATTTTCTGGTGGTGTGGCATTGTGGTTTTTTTCCCGTTCTTAGGTTTTTCTACGTGGAATTCTTATGTGCACTTTTGGTTATTTTGATTGTGTTTTCTATTTAATTCTTTGTTCTGATTTTCTCGAATTGATGTGATCTTCTTATTTCGCAGTATGGTTTAGTTTCTAATTGATCCTAAACCAGGTAAAATTAAGAATTGGTCTTTGTGTATATTCCAATCAACTGGTATCAGAGCACAAATCGTGGGAACAATGGCCAAATAAGCAAAGTTTAAGAAGGAGAAGTTCAATGGTACGAACATTGTTTTCTGAAAGATATAAGCGGAGAATTTGTTGTATCAGAAAAAATTATACTTACCAATACAAAGAATTACAAAGAAGTCTGAATCTATGTCTATGGATGAATGAGAAGTGTTGGATTGAACGACAGTAGGTTTGATCAGACCAACAATTTTAACATATGTTGTGTTCAATATTATGAATGAGAAAACTACGGTAAATCTCACGGCGGGCACTGGCCAATATGTATGAAAAACCTTCTACTTCCAATAAATTTTTTTCTCATGAAGAAATTATTCAAAATTCAGATAGAAGTCAGCTCAATGGCAAAGCATCTCAATAACTTCAACACTGTGACAAGTCAATTGTGCTCTGTGAAGATCAAGTTTGATGATGAGGTCAGAGCACTGGTAATACTGTCTTCATTGTCGGACATTTGGGATGGTTTGGTAATGGTGGTGAGTAATTTTTCAAGGACTTTTAAGTTCAATTCAATGATATCGTGGGTCTAACGTTGAATGAAGATGTTTGCAAAAAAGTTGTTAATGACATTGAATGTTGATAACAGGGGAAGGAATCTGGGCAGAAATACAAGCAGAGGCAAATATATGTCCAAGAAAGTAAATCCCAAGCCAAGCAGAGGAGAATGCTGAAACTGCGGTAAGAAATGACATTTCAAGAAGGACTGCAAAGCTCCAAAAAAACTGGTGGTGGAGGACAGAAAATTAGTTTCTCTACTAATGTCTCCACCGGTAAAATCCAAAATAACTGAATTGTGTCGGGATAATGATGGTTTAGGGTATTCACGTTCCTTCGTTTGTTCTTCATCTTTCTCCTTTTTATTTTCATCCTCCTCATCTTCTTTCCCACCACCTTCTGTATAATGATGAAAATCATTATTTAGCCGATTGAAATAAATAAACAAGGAGAATGGATCAACATCTTCTGGATCAGCATCTTCAGTTTCATTAGTAACTTCTTCAGTGGAGGTATCATAGACAGGTTCATCCAAATAAACCATCAAAGCCGTCTCTATGGTGGTATTATCTTCTACATCATCAGAAGAAACATTGGGCAGTGCTGGTGGTGCCACATATGAATATCCTGAGAAAGATAGACGTATTGATCCATCAATACGTTGACGTGTTGACAACGATCGGGGGACTTGCAATCCCACATTATCAGATGACTTTAAATTCCAATCAAGACCGCGAAGGTCATCAATAGTTTGCTTGGCGCCTGACAATGTCAAGGTAATCAGCTATGTCATCTACATGATATCGAAATCCAGCATGACTGGTGTTGGTGAGCCTTGCTACCAATGCTCTGGTAATTAGGAGATTAGATTCACCAGCTTGTCAATGTTCATAACCATGAGTAAGTATTACGAGCTCCACGTGATTAAGAAAATCATGAATAGACATCATTATGTCTGGTGTAATGTACACTAGTTGTGTGCCATGCGTTAGATCCACTTCCATCGTTCCAATGATTGAAACATCAGAACGCCATCTAGTGTCTCGTGGTTAAATGGAGTTTGCGGAAATAAAGGATCGCTGACTTGGGTTTCACAAAAAATATTATGTCATAATTTTAAGCAGAATATATGAACAAACAAGCAGAAGATAATTTATCAAGCAAACGACTTACAAGAACAGACGCTAGGGAATTAGACACCTTCGGATGACTTCCGATGTCTGAAACCCTTACATTACATGCATATTTATAGTCAGGGAAATACCACAAACCAGCCATGGTTTTACGAAAACCATGGGCTCAAAAAGTTAAAAGATTCCCACTAATAATTTAGTGGGTACAGTACAATACCACAAACCATAAAACCTGTAAACCATAAAACCTGAACCATGGGCTGTGAATAATTTACATGATAATGGGGGGGTCCACATAACAGTATGGACCCACTACTCTGCACACATGTCTGACTCAGACCTTATTGTTAAGTCCTTTATCCGTAGTAAGTTGTATGCCATGTATAATGTTTGTCAGTTCTCGTAGATTGCTGTCGACATACGGTCGGAGGTCACTGTAGGCATTATCTCTGCTAGATAATGTTTTACAGTATTTTGCTTTTGTATTATAGATGCACCTGAGTACTCCCAATTCATTAATGACCTTTTGGATTTGCTTTCGTTCAATTTGTCCTGTCATTCTTCGTAGTTCATTGTTGGTTCTTATATTTTGTGGGAAATCAATATTTTTTCTGATATTTTGTGGGAACTCAATACTTTCCCATAGTAACTCTCAGTGTAAGTCTGAAATGTTCCATCTTGGCTCATTGGGCCAAGAATCCTTATGAAGAATTTGATCAAGATGAAGAATGTGATTAGTAATTCCCAATCCAATGAGCCAAGATGGAACATTTCAGACATACACTGGGAGTTACTATGGGAAAGTATTGAGTTCCCACAAAATATCAGAACCAGCAATGAACTACGAAGAATGGCAGGACGAATTGAACGAAAGCAAATCCAAAAGGTCATTAATGAATTGGGAGTACTCAGGTGCATCTACAATACAAAAGCAAAATACTGTAAAACATTATCTAGCAGAGATAATGCCTACAGTGACCTCCGACCGTATGTCGACAGCAATCTACGAGAACTGACAAACATTATACATGGCATACAACTTACTACGGATAAAGGACTTAACAATAAGGTCTGAGTCAGACATGTGTGCAGAGTAGTGGGTCCATACTGTTATGTGGACCCCCCCATTATCATGTAAATTATTCACAGCCCATGGTTTTATCAAAACCATGGACAGGTTTTATGGTTTGTGGTATTGTACTGTACCCACTAAATTATTAGTGGGAATCTTTTAACTTTTTGAGCCCATGGTTTTCGTAAAACCATGGCTGGTTTGTAGTATTTCCCTGACTATAAATATGCATGTAATGTAAGGGTTTCAGACATCGGAAGTCATCCGAAGGTGTCTAATTCCCTAGCGTCTGTTCTTGTAAGTCGTTTGCTTCATAAATTTTCTGCTTGTTTGTTCATATATTCTGCTTAAAATTCTGACATAATATTTTTTGTGAAACCCAAGTCAGCGATCCTTTATTTCCGCAAACTCCATTTAACCACGAGACACTAGATGGCGTTCTGATGTTTCAATCATTGGAACGATGGAAGTGGATCTAACGCATGGCACACAACTAGTGTACATTACACCAGACATAATGATGTCTATTCATGATTTTCTTAATCACGTGGAGCTCGTAATACTTACTCATGGTTATGAACATTGACAAGCTGGTGAATCTAATCTCCTAATTACCAGAGCATTGGTAGCAAGGCTCACCAACACCAGTCATGCTGGATTTCGATATCATGTAGATGACATAGCTGATTACCTAGCATCTAATGGTATCATGGCATTACCAGGTGCCAAGCAAACTATTGATGACCTTCGCGGTCTTGATTGAAATTTAAAGTCATCTGATAATGTGGGATTACAAGTCCCTCGATCGTTGTCAACACGTCAACGTATTGATGGATCAATACGTCTATCTTTCTCAGGATATTCATATGTGGCACCACCAGCACTGCTCAATGTTTCTTCTGATGATGTAGAAGATAATACCACCATAGAGACGGCTTTGATGGTTTATTTGGATGAACCTGTCTTTGATACCTCCACTGAAGAAGTTACTAATGAAACTGAAGATGCTGATCTATTCTCCTTATTTCTTTATTTCAATCGGCTAAATAATGATTTTCATCATTATACGGAAGGTGGTGGGAAGGAAGATGAGGAGGATGAAGATAAAAAGGAAAAGATGAAGAATGAACGAAGGAACGTGAATACCTTAAACCTGAAAACTCAAGTGTTCGACAGAAAAGTCATCAACAAAGTCTATGGGAGCAATATCAGAATGGTGACCCAACAATCGGGCCACTAGGAGAACCAAGCGGCAAGTATGATTACCTGGTGGAATATTCAGTACCTAAAATATATCATGAGCCTATAATAGTCACTGGATGGGGAGATGATTCAGATAATAATTCATCACCACTATCATCGCTAACTCCACCACAGCCAGAGTCAGTACCCAAAACTCCACCTCCCATAACTATCCAGACTAAACCTAGTCCCTCATTAATAAGTTCACAACCTGAAATAGCCTACCCAAGCATTGAAAGCCAACTTGCTGACCTTGATTACCAAAGGTTAAGAAAGATGGCTGAGAAATCAGATGGGGCATATGCTTCTGTCTCTTCAAGCTTCACACTTAATCCACCAAGAGAGGCTATGATGGGGCCTCCGATGTATACACCTGTTGATAATCCTAAATTTGATCCTATAGCATCAACTGATGAGTATCGCACGAGGGGCTCTGATTTTAAAAATAAAAGTCTGATCATAGATGATGATGAAGATTTCACACCATACCTAGAGGAGGAAGCTGCGACAAAAGTCTTGTGTCAGGGCGCAAAGATACAAGAAAATAGGTATTCCAGGAAGGTAAATAATCACCTGTATAATGTTAACAGCAATTTGCAGATAACAAGTCTAAAGTCATGTTTACTGGGCGTTGATCGTTTTACGTTAAAGACTATTATTGACACTGGTGCAACTACATGCTGTGTCAATGTTAATAATATTCCTAAATATGCACAAGAAATGCTCAACTATCAAGTTCGATTCAGTGGAGTAAATTCTATCACTGAAGCTGGGCGAAAGATAAAAGATGGCAAAATGTTCATTGGTGAACATAGTTTTAGAATACCATTAATTTTCTGTATGGAGATAAAAGTTGTAGATGGTATTCAAATGCTCGTTGGATGCAACTTCATACGAAGTTTACATGGCGGCATGAGGGTAGAAGGCAACATGATTACCTTCTACAAGGAAATTACACATGTCAATACAACGTTGGATGTGGAGGTAGAAGCCAAGCAATCCCAAATTGAAGAATTGAATATGGATTACAATTTCTATGTTGAACTACAATCATCATAGCCATGTAAGTCAATAACAGAAAACAATTTTACAAGAAGATTTCAGGTGTTATTCCTAGTCAACACTGAATTTTGAATAATAGATTCAGATGTCTTTTTTCATACTTGCCCCAATAAAGAGGTAATTAAAATCTACACTCAGATTTATCCAGGGAAGGTTTATTTGGGAGATAACAAGGTCTGCAGTATAGTAGAAAATGGTGATGTTGATATCAAATTGTTGAATGAAGTTAGACATGTTCCAGTTTGAAGAGAAATCTCATCTCTGTGACTAATTTCACAAGGTGGTTCGTGGAAGGTGGTCAGGAGGGCATTAGTGATGGCTCGTGGCAATATTGAAGGCATCATTTATTTGATCGAAGAAATGACTGATTTTATTGATGTGGTTGAAACCGTAGATTTGGTCATATGAGTAAGAGAGGTATGATGTCCCTACTTTCGAAGAATAAGCTTTAGGGTCTGAAATCAGTTGGTCTAGATTTCTGTAAAAATTGTATATATGGCAAGCAGCAGAAAGTTTATTTCTACATTAGTGGGTCAATGGTGAAGTCAAAGAAACTTGAATTAGTACATATTGATATAGAAAGTCCTATTCCAGTTCAGTCCATTGATGGTTCTCACTATTTTGTCACGTTTATTGATGATCACACGAGAAAGGTATGGGTTTATTTGTTAAAGAAAAAAATTTAATGTATTTAAACTCTTTAAAAAGTGAAGGTTGTGGTAGAGAGGCTTGAAGCTGAAAGGTCTCAGATCAGATAATAGAGGCGATTATCGTGAGCAAAAGTTCTGAAATTTCTGTGCTACAAAGGGGATTAAGTATGAGTTCACTATCCCTAAAACACCGCAGCAGAATAATGTAGCTGGACACATTAACAAAACAATCACAGAGCGTCCTAGGAGCATGAGGTTGCATGCAGGCATACCAAAAGCAGTTAACACTACAATTTATATGATTAACCACGGTCTATCAATACCTTTGAAGAAAGAATTATTTGAAGAAGTCTGAAGTGACAAAAAGGTATGTTTATCTCACTTAAGAGTATTTGGGTGTTCTACATATGTGCATGTTGATGCAGGGTCCTAGGACCTTCATTCAATATGGCTCAAATGAATTTGGGTGTGTTGATGCAATGTCCTAGGACCTCATTGGGAATGAGAGAAAGGTATGCCTAGAGCAAGCTTGACTCAAAATCTATCAAGTGCACCTTCGTTGGATATGGCTCAGATGAATTTGGGTACAAATTCTAGAATTATCATAATTAGAAATTCATCAGAAGCATGGATCACATTCAATGAGATGAGATGTACAAGGACAGGTCATAACTCGGGATAGTTTGTCAACTACTTCTGAAAAATCTAGATATGTAGAAATAGATGACACTGGTGATCAGGAGAATGGAGAAAGAAAAAGTAATCAATCAAAAAGGGCGCTGAAAGTTCCTTAGTCACCTGCTACAGAAGTCAGAAGATCCACGCGAGTGATATGACCCGTACATAGGTATTCACTTTTTTTACACTATTTATTACTAACTGATAGTGGTGAACTAGAATGCTTTGAGTTAGTCACTCAAGTTGAAGATTAAAGAGAATGGGAAATAGCCATGGATGAAGTAATACAATTATGAAACTTGGGATTTGACAGTACTACCAAATGACAAAAGAGCACTACACAACAAATGGGTCTAGAGGCTGAAATAGAAGTCAGATGGTAGCAAACGCTACAAGGTAAGACTTGTGAAGGGTTTCCAGCAGAGGGAAGAAGTAGATTATTCAGAGATCATCTCCCCGGTGGTGAAGATGATGACTGTCAAGGTTGTGTTGAGTCTGATAGCAAAAGAAAATCTACATTTGAAATAGATGGATGTAAAAGTTGCTTTTTTTACATGAAAATCTGAAATAGCATGGTGCAACCACAAGGTTACAAGATTTCAAGAAAAGAAGTTTTAGTCTGCAAATTGAAGAACCTCTATGCTTCCGAAACAATGTTACAAGTGATTTTACACATTTATGTCAGAAAATGCGTACTTGAAGTATCAGGCAGACCAATGTTGCTTCACGAAACACTTTAGTGATTGTATATCTTGTTTCTTTTGTATGTGGATGACCTGTTGATTGCAGTGGCAAATGTGGAAAAAATCAAGAACTTGAAGAAACAATTATCAAGCGAGTTCGAGAAAGGATTTAGATCCAACCAAGAAGATTCTCGAGATGATAATCAGCAAAAACAGAGTGTTTAACATGAGTTGTCGCCACAGAGGTTTAACATGAGTGAGGCAAAACCAATTAGCACTCCTTAGGTAGCCACTTCAAACTATCCAAGGAGTTGTCGCCTAACTCTGAGCACACATGGAGAGAACTCTGTGTGCATCAGCGGTTGGGAGTTTGATGTATGCGATGATTTGTACCAGACCAGACATTTCATATGTAGTGGGAGTGGTCAGCAAGTACACAGGCTATCAAGGCAAGCATCATTGGGTGACAGTAAAATAAATTCTCCGGTATTTGAGGTGAATAGTCAACAAAGCACTTTGCTACGGAAATGCAGGGATTTGTAGATTCAGACCTGGCAGGAGATGTGGAAAGTAGGATAAGTATAACAAAGTATATATTCACATTGGGGAGCACAGCGATGAGTAGGGTTTCTGGATTACAAAAGACCGTTGCATTTTCAACTACGAAGGTCGGATATATTGTTATCACTGAGGCTAGCAAAGAAATGATTTTGCTAAAGAGTTTCATGGCAGAATTGAATAAGGAGCAGAGGATTGAGAAACTCTACAGTGACAATATGAGAGTGATTCATACACCTAAAAACGTTGTTTTTCATGTTAGAACGAAACAAATTCAATTGAGTTATCATTTCATTCAATCTCTTCTAGAAGATGAGTAGTTATTTCTGAAAAAGATAAACACAATTGAGAATCCTGCAAATATGTTGACGAAGGTGGTGACTATTTAGAAACTGAAGCTATGATTGGCTTCATTTGGGTTTCATGGAGGTTGAGACTAAGGGTGAGCCACACCACGATACGTGACCACAGTACGAAACTATAAAGGCGATTCAGATGGAAGTGCAGGCATAGAGGATTGGTGTTCAATGCTATTGTCTCCAAGTGGGAGATTGTTGGGTTGTTGTGTGGAGTCTAAGCATCCCAAGCAGGCAGAATGTCAACGCAATAGGTGCTGGCTATGGGTGCGCAAGCGCCCATAGGGAGCAGTTTAGCAGAGGGGCTGGCGCATATGCTCCCACATGTGTCTAGGTACAGAGAGGCAAGCGCCTAGGCACCCAATTTTGGGCATCGATATAGAGGGCTTGGCACTTAGGCGACAAGCCTAGGCGCCTAAGCGCTCGGGACATTTTCTTTCACAATTTATTTTTTAATCGAGAGTTTGAGCAGTTTTCAAAAAAGACCGAGTTTCTTTCTTCTGAATTCTTCGACGAACATCAAGGTGAAGTGGGAGTGTCGAAGAGATGGATTTCAGTGATTTGACATGATTACTGCATCGGATCGGAGAGGGAAGATTGTGCAGTGAATTCTGTAAATTTCCTTTATGTGTGGAGAGAAAAGTTTTATAAGTTCTTTTGTAAAACTTAATGAATTTAATGGTGAAAATTTTAGTGGTGTGGCTCCTTGATTTTTTCTTGTTGACCGGGTTTCTCCACGTAAAATATTTGTGTTCATTTTTGGTTGTTTTAATTATGTTTTCTAATTAATTATTTCTTCGATTTTTCTAGAATTGGTGTGATCCTGTTATTTCATAATGTGGTTTAGTTTCTAATTGATCTTAAGCCCGATAAAGTTGGGAATTATTCTTCTGATACATTTCTATCATCTTAGAACCTTATCGTAAGCTTTTGTCTAAATCAATAAAAATCATATGTATATCCTCCTTACTCTACGTACTTTTCCATCAAACCTCTCAATAAATGTATAGCTTTTATAGTAGACCTGCCCGGCATAATTCCAAACTGATTAAGAGAAATTTTTATATCACGTCTTAACCTATGTGTAATTACACTCTCCCAAAATTTTAATGTAGGACACATCAGCATAATTTCTCTAGAATTTCTTGCATGCCATCATATCTTGATTATTTCATTGACTTACCGATCCCGACATGAACCTTATATTCTATGCCAGAAAACTAGTGACTATTTGTATTTTAACTTTTCCAAAATTGTATATCTTAAAATGCAAGCTATACGTTAAAAGCAGAGAGCATAGTTACCATGATGTATTGCATTCAAACATGGAAGTCCCAATACTAGTGCAATTCTTTCCACAATGCTGGTGGAATCATTATTTACTAGAATGAATAGCCATTAGTAAAAACAGTAAAATTAAAGCAACAAATATTTTAATTCATGTTAAATGCCCAAAATACACAAACATGATGAAAGGATGATTTTATAGCAATATTATCTAATGGGACCTGGTAGTGACAAAGGACCAAAATGGCATTATAAAGTCAAATTTCAAAGAAAGCTAACAAAAATTATTTTCACATGTCCAGACAAGTTTAAATTGTTGCCTGAATACTAATTTCATGTGCATGAAAAAAGCATATTTATAATTAATGCACGAAGGGTTTATGGTTTCATCGAGATGTTGGTCAGTGTTGTTTTCAATTTAGAAGCCTAATGATAAGTCTATGTAGTCGATTTCCTAACAGATCATTTTGCAACAAGAAAATCATTATAGGAAGATAATTATGACTAAGTTTTGATTAGATAATTGTCTATTTAATTGCAATCCGATTAAAAATGCAACTCCATAATTGCTATTTCTTTCTTTGTAACACTGCTATACATTTTCTATAAAGTACCTCTGTGGAAAATAGTGTGGGGCCGCAAGGTTAATAAAATAATAAGATTAATCAGGCAGGCAAATATTTCAAAGTAGCACTTTTTCTAGAAAAGTGAATCAAGGTGTCACACAAATTGAAGCACATCAAATGGTTTCACAGAAGTTGAGAACTTCATACAAATTAAGCATAACATGAATTGATAAAATTATAAGATTCTCTCGACAAATCAGCTCACAAAAGATATAGATACGGCACAAAAGTTGATTTATTTAAAATAGCAGTTTCAATATAGAATATTTTAAAAATATATCATAATATGGAATTGATTACTCATTACACACATAGCAAAATGATAATGAAGTTGATAGTACTATTGATTATATAAGAATTTCAAAAAATAAATAATTCAATATTTAAAAGGGCAAAAATATATTGCAGAAATAGCCAATCATAGTTGGACAAAAAAAAAATCAATTTGTCCCAATTTTCTTTATTTTCTGTAAATTTTTCAAAATTTTCTTGACACTATTTCTATCTGTCTCTTTTTCCTCTCTCTGCCAAGGTTTTATAGAATAAAGAAAGTTGACAAAAGGTGGTGGTATCAAAATCATAAGTGTAGACAGTTAGGGGAAGATGAAGATGTCAGAACATATGCAAAGGAGATTTTACAGCAATCTTGCAGAGTTAATGAATGGTAAGTGTGTCACAACCATAATTTTAAACAATTGATGAAAGAAAGATATTAGGCAATCATAATAAAGATCTCGTAACCATAGTTAAAGGGATGTTCAATGATGAAAATTTCATAATCATATAGCTCAGACAAGTTGGTGAAAGATGAATGAATTTGGTACAATGATGACGAGCATGGTGAGTTGGTGTAGATGAATGAAAGTGGCACAACCATGAAGTGGATGGTGAGTTCCTGAAGATGATGTTATGGCCATTAAGAATTGTGTTAAGGTAGAGGATGTGAAGGTTACAGCCACCAAAATGGGTTTCAGCTTCAAATCTCCTTCAAGCTTAAGCTAAAAACCATAAAAAATAAGGGGGTTAGGTGAATCAACTTCCCCCTCTCCTGATTGGTCGCTAAGGGCCAACCACAAAAAAAACACCATGTATTTCAATCCCCAACTAGATTATTAAAGCAGATATTTATGAAAGAAACAAAATACCCTTCTATTTTCTTGCTGAAAATGCAGACCAATAAATCATTTCCTCTATAAAATATGGTTTTGCAAATTTTTTATAGTGACTTTAAGTGTTTAGAATAGATGCATTTTGAGAATGCAATGAAAATAAATATAGTGAATCTTAATTTCTCGAGCATTGGTCAGTTATAAAAAGATTTTTTTGAGTTTGTTTAAATACAAAATAAAATCATTTCTTCTATCTAATTAGCAATTTAACTTCGAAAAAAAAAAAAATAGTTTCTAAACCAACAGATGAGACAACAGTGTGGAAGACGGTACACAACTGCTCCACAGGGTCATGGCTAGAGTACAAGGAGTAAAGTTGTGCACAAGGTAGGTTGCCCTGCAAGGTAGGACCGTAGCATCATCAACGCAAGTGAGGACAAATACTAGTGTGATAGGGGCATGGGATGTCTGTACACCTCATGCGAAGAGGTCGTGCGGTTGTTAATGATAGCGAGGAAATCTCACAAAATGGAGTAAATGTTTTGAGTTTCCAAAGTAAAACCACATGCAAAACGGAATCTTGAAGGGGGCTTGAAATCAGACCGCACTAAAATTTTGCTCCTTTTAGAAAGAATTGGGATTCATCAAGAAAAACTCTGTTAGGGATTCCAATTTTCTTTTTAAAAAAAAATGCATATGTTTTAATTCACATACCAAAAGCTATATAAATCAAAATCTGTGTATTCCTTCTGCTTTAGACACATGATACACCAAGCCAAGCAGCCCTACTCAAAATTGGGATAAACAATAGTACTTATATTCATTAAAACTAATTTTCATGTCAGTTATTTTATCTCCTAGTCTTTGTAGGAAACCTTTACAACGAGAATTACTACATTTCCTTGATGACTACTAGTATTTAACTAGTTCATGGATTGATCCTTACATGAGAAATATGGCCATTGAATCCCATAAACTATATCAATACTGTACATGTTTATTATTTATTTATGCAAGCTCCAATGTTTAATTGTGCAATTGGGTATTGCGAGATTTTCAATTCATGAGGTGAGATGTAAGTCTCGAGGCAGCCTGAGGTTCAAAAATTGCGTAAGTCAAAATAGAGGGGTGATAAAATAATATATTAGCATTATAAATTATAGATATATTAAAGAGAGAAATTAAAATTTTAAAATGATAAAAATTAAAAAAGTGTATTTATATGAAATAATAAATTGCGTTAAGCCACAACTTATCAAGAAACAACGTGCACGAAACAAAAATATGATGTGAACATCAATTGATGAAGTCATCAAACTAGCATCAATCATAAAATAGATGTAACATAAAATATCAAATTAGGACATAAGATGAGCTCCGCATGGTAAATTTCCCTCACTCATAGTGTTCAATTAAAATAATGATATCCAAAATCTAAATAAAAGCACAATAAATAATCCAAAATCAGAGCAAAAGGCGACAATGGCGTCAGCATGAGCAATTGGCTGCAACGGTGATAATAAGAGCAACGGGCAACGGTGGTTGCAGCAAGAAAAACACACTTGTTGTAGAAGAAGTTGATTGTCATAGTGAAAATGGCAAGTAGCAGAGTCGGTGGCAACAGTACCAAATGACCGCGACAACACCGGCAGTAAAAGCTATGGGCATTGATGCTGGGAAGCCTGACTGGGAAGAGGGAAGCTCTTGTGCATGATATTGTGGCTTCAATTTGTATTTGAACCATCAAAAATAAAAAATATAAAAAAATAAATGGTCAATCAAGCGCTCATGCGCAAGACTCGGCATAATTGAAGACAGGTGTGCCTCAATTAATGTGATGTGTGTGCCTCGCCCAAGCAGCTTGAGGCATACACCACGAAGTGTTTTTCTTTGAAATTGCACTGAGGCGGGCCTAAAGACCAGTCTCAAATTTAGCAATTTTAAACTGTGGCAAGCTGAGTGGAAGAAAAAACTATAATTAATCCAATTTACTTTAGAACTTACATTTCCCAAACTTCAAATTTAAATATAATCCTTCTATGGAGAGCACTTTCCAAAATAAATAACCTCATTCCTCAACCTCTCCAAAGAACTACACAACCATCAATTCTAATTATCAAGAGCTTTCAGTGCATTGAATATCAACATTTTCTATCATAAATATTTTCATATGGTATTATTTTCATGATAACATGGTAATTTCTTGTTTATGTAATTCAAGTTAAGGAGCCCACTCAACTTTCGACGAAAATCAAATACAAGATCTTCATAGATCTCTCAAGGTTTAACCAGCTCCCTAATATAAATCTAACTATGACAAAAGATTGTGCCAGAGTCTAGAATAGCGCTACTAGTCAATAATCCAAACACTCATCATGAACACTAGAGATCCACCAAATCGAACAACATCATTTAGATACACTTGAGGAAATCTTTCTAGGAGACATACAAGATGAATAGCATCTACTTACATTTCGTAAATTTTCCTAAGATTCATGGCATTCACTCGACATTCAATTTGTTTTATCTTTTAACAATTAAACTAGCCACAAAAGAAGCAATCTGACAATTTACACAAGACCATTAAAATCTTTGCTTCAATCTTGATAGATTTTCATCATTCAAGGTTGCATAATATATCCTGTAGAATGAGTTCCTTTTAATACTGATATGAATATTATAGTGACTTTCATAGAAAAAATATACTCCAAAAATCCAGCCTTCCCTTTGTCATGGTCTTTCCCTCTTCATCAACGCAAAGTCTTTTGATTTAGCATTCTTTATATTTTTGTAGGAGAATAAGTTTTTTTCTTAACAACAAATTCAACTGCATAGTTACAAAATATGTTTAAAACTAAACAGATAGCTGGTTAAACAATACATTTGCATTTTTGAATTATAAAGAACTTTTTAATTAATTAAACCCACCTTATTTGCTCCAGGTTTCTCTCATTCCGATTGAAGATACATTTTAAGCCTTTTATATTGATTGAGAAAAATGGTGCTGCTAACTTTTCACGTAAAGTTCAAATCTAAGAATTCCAGACTATGGGTTGCATAATTTTATTCATGTTTTTTTATAATTTACAACTTATTTGAGTCAAGATGCAACATTGGCACTTCTTCAAAATCTTTTGATCATTCAAACTGATAATATAAGCTCTGACTAATGCTTGAATTTCAAAAAAATATTCGCAAACCTTTGGCATTTAATAAAACATGGCAAATTTCTCATTAAAACTGACTCAATATGGATGAAAAAACTCTCTAATATTTAATAACAATTAGTTAACCTCAGATCTCAGAAAGCTTGATATCTCTATGAAATTAAAGGTACGAGTCAAATGAATTAACTTTAATGTTCCAGTACGCTAAAATTCTTTCTGTTAAGAAAGAATGAATTTCCAATAGCCAAAATCCTTATCAATTGAACAGGGCATAAAATAAGTGATCGCTTCATCTTTATGAGCTTACACCAATATATTGCTCATGCTCATTCCAATAGTCCTTATAAATCAGAATAACATCAAAACGAATTTTGACAAACTAATATTTATATTGATGGAATATTCTGCTCAACAAAGTTATGATAATTACCAATGTACAACAGTGAAAAAGTTATAATCGTAGTAACCTTATTATTTGTTCTCATAAATGACATCGTTTTTTTTTCCAAACTGCAATGTATATTTATTAATAAAAAAACTCGAGCAATCTACACAATTGATCAAATAGATGGATCTATCCTTGAAATAATAATTTATCTTAAAAAACCTAAATAGCTATTTCATCAAAACCTCAATAATTAGTGGTAAGCTAAATATAAATATACTTCATCAAAAAAATGTATCATCCCATAGGAGATATGCTTGGTTAAATAAACCGTAACTCCAATAGCAGTTTGAGCTTTAAATTTGGTTTTTGAGCTTTCCAAATTAATTGATAGCAATTGCATAAAGCAATTAAGTTAAAGAAAAGATATTTAGAAACATACTTAATAAATAAAAATATCACTCTTTTGGGTGCAACTCTAGTAAAATCCGAGAGAAAATATTTTGTAATTCCTATGCCATCTGTCCCTCCTGATTTGAGCTATTTTATAGTCAATGACTTGCTACCCTTCAATCATGAAATGATCTCAAACTAACAAACAAGGCCAGCTCTTTTATTAACAAATTCAGATGGCTCAACTCGAATGTACAGTGTAAGTGGTAATATGACGATCATATAACATTAAGAAACCTAAGAGCCTAAAGAACGCCTCGTTCGTAAAGTGTCTAAAAACTCAAAATGTGAGAAAATGTTCCATAAAAAATTGTCTTAATAATCATATTATAAATCCCTCGTGTGTCACAATACTTCACAAAATTAGTCTCCACAATCAAAAAAGATATTGTGACCAACAAAATGATTAAGAATAAAATTGATTCATCAAGTCATAATGAGAAAGTCAACACTTGTTCAAGAATGCTAAATTAGCAATCTTATATAAATGGTCAGGTGCTCGTAGAATTAGTTCAACGGGTCATACATTATCTCAGAAACCCGGTATGGGTTAATGAACCCCCAAAATACGCATCTCTTTAGTTGCTTTGCATAAAAATAAGTGGCTAAAAGGCTTGCTTTGTTCATCCACTGATGGGTCTTTATACCAAAAAAAAAACCTAAGAAAATAATTATAAACTACTAAGTACAGAGAACTTTAAAAAACTCTATCCAAACTCTCTACCTTGGACAGTGGGAGGAGGGAGTAATTTGTGGCACACACTTTTAATAAAGCATGTAAATCCATGAAACTTCTTTTTTCATATAAGCACATGGAACTATGACACTCCTCTTCATGTTAAGCATATGAATCCATGATACTCCTCTTTGCATGTTAAACCCATAAAAAAAAGAGTTTGGATGACCCGTCACAAAATAAATGATTTAATATGCTTAACATTTATTTTGTAATTTTAAATAATACTTTCATTTCATTTCTCATCCAACAATCATAATACTTTCAATACTTTGGAATAGCATGACCTTGAGAAAACTGGTTTAAAGCTTTAGCTTATCAAATTGTAATATGATAAATAACATTGTTAAAGATGCAAATTAACAATGAGTTTGGGATAGTTACATTGGCAACATAAGAATGATAGCTTAATTTGTTTTATCATATGCAAATTTAAAATCAAAAAAACATAAGGATAATTTCATAAATAGTTTTTAATTGAAAATAACAATGAAAGTTCATAATTAAAATTGATTCTCAAGGACGATAGCATGAGTACGCTCTAGTCATGGTGCCACCAAAAAACAAAACCTTCAAAGTTCAATAAAGCACCTCACTAATTATATAAATTGTAATCTTCCTTGTAGCTTTCCATGTGAGCATTAACATCACTTTACTCGATTCATCAAGATCGTTCTTCTCTATTAAATTAAACATCAAATATCAATATTTGCAAAACAAATTCTTATCCACATCTTTTTTCGCCCGCCAAGATGGAAACATGTATGCCTAAGGCCCTAAATAATATTTGGGTACCAACATAGGATTCCCAATAGCTATTTTTAACCAGAGTTTTGTCGTATCAACTATACCAACAAATGCGGTTAAATACATCCTTAATTAAATAAGCTTGACATGACATGATAATAATAAATGCATGATTGTGAGTTCACTGATCATTAACAACTAAATAGAGATTCCTGATACAATAGGCAATGATGGAGTATGTCCTCCAATTAGCAAATGAAAAAATATCTCTGTGTGACCACAACACGACTTTAGGAGACAACATTCCAAATAGTGTACCGCTACACACAAGCATATCATTCCAACACTCAACTTTCATCATCCTCATCATCATGCACATGACTGAATTGCATTTGTCTCCATCATACTCAAATATATAAATAATAATACTAGGAATCTAGAAAAAAAAAAATTCTCAATTTGGAGTGAACTTTCAACAAGTTATAATAATTAACCGCATCTTGAAATTATCATTCTCATAATAGCATTGATAATTTGCATGTATCACGGAATCTAGCTTGCAATGCACATTCATGGGACCTCCATCCTTATATCTCTAATGCCTATGTGTTATTTGAACATGAAAGAGCTAAAACAATGACAGGTGACAATAATAAATTGGGTTATAAGATTCAATTATGAGATCCCTATTCTTAATGACATTTCTAACTGCTAAGAGAAATTAATTAAGTTATACTAGTTGAAGAACCTAATTTTTAGCCATCATTGATCAACCCCCAAATTTCACTCATAAAGAATAACCATCTCTTACAATATTCTTTTATCAAGATATGCATATACTTATCTTATCAATTTGACATTATTTATAAGAAGATAGATTATTGTACCACAAAAATTGAAGTATATTCAATGGTGTCCAACAATTTAAGAACCTCGCACAAGCTATACCAACATATCATATAGTGCTAAAATAGCAAGATTTTTGATGAATTTGCCTTAAAACAATACTCATCAATTTGTCGCAAACATCATGACCTGTCAGATAGCGCTGCTAAGATATTATTTTTTTACATTAAACTTGTCATGAACTTGACTCAAAAATGATGATTAGTTAAATAAGAATTTCAATGAATAAATTATTTAGCATTCGAAAAGTGATAAAGGGCAAGTCATCATCTACTCCCACCCTCCCTCCCCACCCCCTTCTCTCTCTCTCTCTCTCTCTCTCTCTCTCTCTCTCTCTCTCTCTCTCTCCCGCGCCACACAACCACAAAGCCTCTCTCTCTCTCTCTCTCACGCGCCACACAACCACAAAGCACTTGGTAAGTTTGTGGCGGGTGAAGGTTTCATAACCATAAAGTGCGAGTGACTTTGGAGACGAGAAGTTGTCATAACCATTAAGAGCACAGTGAGTTAGTGGAGGTGAATGCATCAAACCGGGAAATATTCAATCTTTGCCTCCTTCAATTAGGCTAAACCCAAGGGGCCGCAAGGAGAAGTTCCATCATCTCCTAGAATCCATCTTAGTCCATGGAGCAAACCATGGATAAAAAATTATGCAATTCACAAAGCCCATAGAAATCTTCAGATGCATGGGTTTATTGATCATTTCTCATTGAGAAAACTCACTTTATGTAGATAATGATTTCATGCTATAGTTCAGTACAAGTAAAAATTTTAAAAATCCATAATAATTAGGGTTTCCATGTTCTGAAACCAAGGGACATGCACGCGCATCAATAACTTTCCATCCGCCACACCAATTAAGTCATTTAAGAGTTTCAGAGGATATAATTTAAGAAGCATACAGAGAATCTATCCAAGAATGCTTGTCAACTTGCAAAACTGGTTTTTTAAAAATAGACATTATTGAAGCATAAACCACTGAAATATAGCAAAAGTGATAAAGATACCAGAACTTAAACTCTGGAAGGCGTCTAATGAAGGGCTTGAACTCATCTGAGCCCCTGGTTGGAAGAGATGCTCCATCCAAGCCCTCAACCTCGGGATCTACAATCGGAGACAAGAACCCGATCAAGAGATTCAGCAAATATATCCCGAGCCCATAGGTGACGATGTAGAATCCCTGAAGCAAATAAACCCTCAATACATAGATCAAGGCAACACCGAGAGTCCCCAGCCATCTTCCAACCGGATGCGGGGTGGAACGATCGAGATAGTACTGGAAAGCCCTAGAAAAATCATTCTTCCATCTCGCTATAGCTAAAGGAGCGCCGGAACTATCGCCCGATGCTCCCTCCATAAGCACGACCGAAGCTCTAGATCTAATGAAAACAAGAAAATGGGTGCCGACAGTAGAAGCTGGTGGAATGAGAGCATCATGATTGGGGATCCGTTCTGGCCATTTTATTCTGCGCGCGGATGAATTTTGGCTCGCCTATCAGAATTAGGGCAAATGTAAGGGGGCTAAATGCATCCCATCTGTCTGCTAGTGGAGGGTTTAATTTCATAACTAAAAGATCAAATGCTTTGAGTTATTGTATAAGGCTGTGTATAATATTATAGTTAACAAATTTGCTTGCAGTCTCAAGGGAGGCTTGTGTGGGTGTTTGGTGGTATAATATTAATAGAACTTAATTACGGATTTAATATAAATTCAATTAAATATTAAAAATTTAAAAATTAAATCTAACGCTCTGTTAAATTGAATCTTGTGATTTTCTAACTCTTTTTCGCATTTCGTCTCTTTTATCATGTAAATATGGATTTACTAAATATGATTGCAAGGCAGATTTAAGAATTTCTTCCGTCTTGTTGCGAATATCAACTCCATCACTAATCCGAATTTATTTGAATTATTGACGTAAACTGGGGCAGACCCAAGTAGGATCCCAATGATGCAATTACCCTCCTCCCCTTAAATTCAAATTTTTATTTATATGGAATGACAATTTGGTCTTTTTACGGCTTTTGAAATATTAGTTTTGACCCTACTAAAATATCATTTTGCCTAACCACTCTCAAGTTGGGTCAATGAGGTAATTTGATCCTGGTCAAAAAAATGGTTGTTTTCGTTCGTAAACATGATTATGGGTACCAAACATCCTGTTAAAATGCTTGAATTTTGAGTCATTAAATTTATGAGTCAATTACATACATAGCACCTGAAACATTGCTATTCATAAAATCTTGCACACTCCATCCATTTTTCAAATTCTCACTCAAATATCAAAATTCATAATAAACCACAACCCATATTTTTCATTTTTATCAAATTTTGAATGATTTGTTTGTGGCATGCATAAAGCCATCGAATCGACATTTCAAAAGTATTACATGGGTGTCAGATCTTGTAAATAACAATGTTTTGGTTATCCAAAATCATGTATAGCTGTGTAAACAAGTCAAACAAGAGCGAGCCTAGGTTCAGCTCGTGTTCGGCCTGTTTATATTTCAATCACAAAAAGTGTGTTCGTGTTCAACTCGTTTGTTTATCGAGTCAAACACGAGTTGTTCATGAACAAAATGTCGTTTTGACGACCTTAGTCACGTAGCCAAAAGATGTTAGGGTTGGGGCAAGATTTAATTTTTTTTTATTTATATGAAAGCATCCTTTAAATCTAATTTAATAATTTTCATTCTATTTTTTTAATTAATACTTTTAATTAATTATAAATGTCTGGAGCCTTGTTATATAAATAAATATACATTTGAGTCGAATTAGTATTTGATGTTGTGATGCTAGTTTGAACATTTATTTGATTAAAAGTTTTGAAATTGGAGTTAAATTAATTTAAAGAGCTTTTAATTCAAATTTTATATTGCAATTCATGCTCTCAAGTGTTTTTTATTTTTTTATTTGTCAGCGAACTTAAATAAATGAAAACAATTCAGGCTCTCAAGTGTTTTTTTTTTTATTTGTCAGCGAACTTAAATAAATGAAAAAGCAAGTGTATGTCCAAATTTCATTTATATAACCTTCAACTAAAAAATAAAAATAGATTTATTTAATTTATTGATTTTAATTAATTTGAATGTGTATTACTTTAACTGAAACATAGTTTTTCATCTAACTTATTAATATAACTTATTTAATTCATTGTTCGTGAATAGCTCGTGTTCAGGTCATTAAGAAGCTCGTGTTCGGCTCCTTCGCTAAGTTAACGATTTTGTTTGTTCGTGTTCGGCTCGTTTTGGCTCAAAATACTACCAAATATATAAAATACTACTATATATATATAACTTAGCGAAGGAGCCTAACACGAGCTTCTTAATGACCTGAATACGAGCTATTCACGAACAACGAATTAAATAAGTTATAAGTTATATGAAAACCTATGTTTCAGTTAAAGTAAAGTAATACACTTCAAATTAATTAAAATCAATAAATTAAATAAATTTATTTTTATTTTTTAGTTGAAGGTTATATAAATGAATTTTGGGCATACGCAATTTCATTTATTTAAGTTCGCTGACAAATTTAAAAAAAAACACTTGAGAGCATGAATTACAATGTAAAATTTGAATTAAAAGCTCTTTAAATTAATTTAAATCCAATTTCAAGGCTTTTAATCAAATAAATGTTCAAACGAGCACCACAACATCAATACTAATTCGACTCAAATTCAAACGAGCACAAATAAACCATAAAAAAACACAGTTAAAAACAATGACATTATCATGCAACTAAACAATATTATGAAATTACATGATTATAAGCAAATTAAGCTTATAGGTGAGAGATCAAAAGTTAAATAACACTAAATTTTAATATTTTTAAAGGAATTTAGATACCAACATAATGATTTATAATCAATGGAATAAATATGAGACATAAATAGACCATTAATTACTACATAAAAGTGATATTGACTTAAATTTGAAAAAAAAAACATATTATAAAAATATTTTTTTATAGAGCTACACCCAACATTCAACTTTGATTATAATCCAGAATCACTGGCTCATACACCATTATCTAGAGATTATTATATGGTTGTCATTGTTTAACTGTTAATGATTGGCTGTTGTCATCCGATCATTGAAGTCTGATTATTTTCAACCAACCACTATGATTTGATTATTGTCTTTCTCTCCTCTCCCAGTGATATCTTTTGAATGACATTGAGCAATTACGATCTCTTGATCTCCATCACCCAATATTTGATATTCAATAAATTTTCTCTAATTGCCATTTTTTTTGCCATCAACACCTTTTATTGATACTTCAATGATGTCAATTACAAATGTACGAGACCACATTACAATTCTTCACTTAGTAATCTTGTCATCTCTAGTTGAAAAGAATAGCTTAATTTTATGATCTTATTTACTTATGGGATCAATTCAAATTGGTAGAGCCTTATAATTTTTTTTTTTAGTTTTAATGTTTGTTGTGTGCATGAAAATTTGTGATGGTAGAGTAATAGATTAATGTCTAAGGGTCGAATGAAATCCGGCGCATACACACAGAAGATAAAAATAACATGAAGAGACACCAAGAATTTTTTTTTTGTGGAAAAACCCATAAAGGGAGAAAAGCTATGGAACCCTACCCATTTAAAATGATTCAATATAATTTTGTCAGCACAGATATAAACCCTTATCCCATAACTGGGAAAGGGATACAATGTTTCTCTAAGTACAAAGTTCGCAAGCATAAAGGTTCATTATACAACGGTCAGTAACACTTGCCACTAAGAGTTGTTAGTGGTGATGTGTGGTATGGTGTGTTTGGGATATGTCATTAGAGGGTGTTTAGGACATTGCGTTACTTTGGATGGTGTTCATTACTCCACAAATTATGTCGTTGCTCCATAAGATGCTTACGCATCATTGCTTCATAAGAAGCTTACACACTGTTGCTTCGTAAAATGCTTACACATAGTTACTCCGCAAAAGGTTTACTAATGGTGTCAAACAAGGGGCGGTCGAAGAGAGGGGCCAGGCGGCCCAACCAACGATGTTCAGCGGTTATGGAGGCAAGAAGTTATTATCTGATTTTAATATTTGTACTGAGCCTAAGACTGAGTTTGGGCTTTTGTGATTATACCTAGCCTTGGGCAATTAGGTTAGCCTGAAAAAGATTAGGCGTGGTAGGCCTTCATAATTAACCTAATTGAATAATTATGTTAATTATGAAGGCTACCTCCTTAATTTAATTGTGTTTTTTAATTGGTTATGGTGTTAACACTTTAAGTTGATTATGATTTCATTTTTTATAGATTTAGTTGTTTATCAATTGGTTTGATTATTTGATTCAAGTAAACTTGGGTCCAATAGGTTTTTGGTGAATTTTGGTAATTTTGAGTTTTTGGGTTAAGTTGAAGTGTCCAAGGCTTATGTTAATTTTAGGGTTAGTTGGTGTTGGGAAAAATTAGGTGAGACCAAAGTTTGATTTTGGTGACCTACCCCTCCCTTTGTTTTGAATTTCAAAGTAATGGGATTTTTAGGGTTTTTAGGGTAATGTGGTCAGATATAAAATTTTCCCTTGGCCTAAGACTAGCCTCGTGCTTGATGGACTTGTGTTTGAAGAGAATTAATGGGGCAGTCAATGATTATTAGTGAGATCTTTAAGAAACTAGGCTCCAGGAGTAGCTTAAGTCAATTTTGACCTATAGGAATTTAACCAAAGTTTGATTTTGGTGACCTACCCCTCCCTTTGTTTTGAATTTCAAAGTAATGGGATTTTTAGGGTTTTTAGGGTAATGTGGTATGTCGTTTTGACGACCTTAGTCACGTAGCCAAAAGATGTTAAGGGTTGGGGCAAGATTTAATTTTTTTTATTTATATGAAAGCATCCTTTAAATCTAATTTAATAATTTTCATTCTATTTTTTTAATTAATACTTTTAATTAATTATAAATGTCAGGAGCCTTGTTATATAAATAAATATATATTTGAGTCGAATTAGTATTGATGTTGTGATGCTAGTTTGAACATTTATTTGATTAAAAGTTTTGAAATTGGAGTTAAATTAATTTAAAGAGCTTTTAATTCAAATTTTATATTGCAATTCATGCTCTCAAGTGTTTTTTATTTTTTTATTTGTCAGCGAACTTAAATAAATGAAAAAGTGTATGTCCAAATTTCATTTATATAACCTTCAACTAAAAAATAAAAATAGATTTATTTAATTTATTGATTTTAATTAATTTGAATGTGTATTACTTTAACTGAAACATAGTTTTTCATCTAACTTATTAATATAACTTATTTAATTCATTGTTCGTGAATAGCTCGTGTTCAGGTCATTAAGAAGCTCGTGTTCGGCTCCTTCGCTAAGTTAACGATTTTGTTTGTTCGTGTTCGGCTCGTTTTGGCTCAAAATACTACTATATATATATAACTTAGCGAAGGAGCCTAACACGAGCTTCTTAATGACCTGAATACGAGCTATTCACGAACAACGAATTAAATAAGTTATAAGTTATATGAAAAGCTATGTTTCAGTTAAAGTAAAGTAATACATATTCAAATTAATTAAAATCAATAAATTAAATAAATTTATTTTTATTTTTTAGTTGAAGTTTATATAAATGAAATTTGGACATACACATTTTCATTTATTTAAGTTCGCTAACAAATTAAAAAAAACACTTGAGGGCATGAATTACAATGTAAATTTTGAATTAAAAGCTCTTTAAATTAGTTTAAATCCAATTTCAAGATTTTTAATCAAATAAATGTTCAAACGAGCACCACAACATCAATACTAATTCGACTCAAATTCAAACGAGCACAAATAAACCATAAAAAAACACAGTTAAAAACAATGACATTATCATGCAACTAAACAATATTATGTATTAAGAAATTACATCATTATAAGCAAATTAAGCTTATAGGTGAGAGATCAAAAGTTAAATAACACTAAATTTTAATATTTTTAAAGGAATTTAGATACCAACATAATGATTTATAATCAATGGAATAAATATGAGACATAAATAGACCATTAATTACTACATAAAAGTGATATTGACTTACATTTGAAAAAAAAAAAACATATTATAAAAATATTTTTTATAGAGCTACACCCAACATTCAACATTGATTATAATCCAGAATCACTGGCTCATATACCATTATCTAGAGATTATTATATGGTTGTCTTTGTTTAATTGTTAATGATCGGCTGTCGTCATCCGATCATTGAAGTCTGATTATTTTCAACCAACCACTATGATTTGATTATTGTCTTTCTCTCCTCTCCCAGTGATATCTTTTGAATGACATTGAGCAATTACGATCTCTTGATCTCCATCACCCAATATTTGATATTCAATAAATTTTCTCTAATTGCCATTTTTTTTGCCATCAACACCTTTTATTGATACTTCAATGATGTCAATTACAAATGTACGAGACCACATTACAATTCTTCACTTAGTAATCTTGTCATCTCTAGTTGAAAAGAATAGCTTAATTTTATGATCTTATTTACTTATGGGATCAATTCAAATTGGTAGAGCCTTATAATTTTTTTTTTTAGTTTTAATGTTTGTTGTGTGCATGAAAATTTGTGATGGTAGAGTAATAGATTAATGTCTAAGGGTCGAATGAAATCCGGCGCATACACACAGAAGATAAAAATAACATGAAGAGACACCAATATTTTTTTTTTTTTTTGTGGAAAAACCCATAAAGGGAAAAAAGCTATGGAACCCTACCCATTTAAATGATTCAATATAATTTTGTCAGCACAAATATGAACCCTTATCCCATAACTGGGAAAGGGATACAAGGTTTCTCTAAGTACAAAGTTCGCAAGCATAAAGGTTCATTATACAACGGTCAGTAACACTTGCCACTAAGAGTTGTTAGTGGTGATGTGTGGTATGGTGTGTTTGGGATATGTCATTAGAGGGTGTTTAGGACATTGCGTTACTTTGGATGGTGTTCATTACTCCACAAATTATGTCGTTGCTCCATAAGATGCTTACGCATCATTGCTTCATAAGAAGCTTACATACGGTTGCTTCGTAAAATGCTTACACACAATTACTCCGCAAAGGTTTACTAATGGTGTCAAACAAGGGGCGGTCGAAAGTAGTCGACAGCAGCCGACGAGGGGGGATCAACGATGTTCAGGGGTTA